>NW_027362209.1:0-165000 GCF_039654945.1 Dendrobates tinctorius
AAGATTATGGAGAGGGGTTCCAAAATTTCTTCTGCTATCTCCTTCAGTACTCTGGGGTGTAATTCATCTGGACCTGGAGACTTGAATTCATTTAGGTTAGCTAAGTGTTTCCTCACTATCTTTCTGTTTATAGATATCCTAGATTCTTCTATTCCCTTAATAGGACATTGAAGAACAGTTGATGTTACATTTCCTTTCTGAGAGAAAACAGATGCAAAATAGGAATTTAAAAGTTCGGCCTTCTCAACATCCTGTCTTACCATTTCATCATTTTCATCCCGTAACAATCCTATAGCATCTTTGACTTTTCTTTTACTTTTGACATATCCCCAAAATCCTTTATTATTGCTTTTGACATCTCTTGCAATCCTCAATTCATTGTCAGCTTTAAATAATCTGATTTGTGCCCTGCAGGTTCTGCAGACAGCATTATATTCTTCTTTAGATATGCCTCCCTCTTTCCATTTTATAAACATTTTTTTCTTCCTTTTTAGCATGTGCTTAAGTTCTGTGTTCATCCATCCTTGGCTTCCTTAAATGCTTCCTATTCTTCCCTCTTTTCGGAATTGTTAACAATTGTGCTTTGATAATTTCATTTTTCAAGATTTCCCATGCTTCCTGGACATTTTTGTCTTTAAGGATATCCAGCCATTGGATCCCTCCAATTCTCTTTCTGAATCCCTTAAATCAGTCGGTCACTGACTCCATCCCCACCCGCCGTCTATATGAATGCTTCCCGTCTTCCCCACACTGGAATCTTCTATCACGTTAGATCTCAGCTCTGAGTCACACACAGAAGTTTGAGGCTTTTAGAAAAGATTTTTTGTTTCCACAATCAACACGGACAGAAATGATCTGATCCCAAAGTCTCCATGTACAGTGATTTATGGGGTTTATTTCTGGCCTTAGGCTTTCCTAATTAGCAAACGATATAATTCCTTATGAAAACATATTATATAGACACAGAGGATGTCCCTAGAAGTTCCATAGGATTTGGGAAAGGTAGTGTAACTCACCCTTGTCACACTTGGCTCTTAATGCCATGGTCTCCTCCATCTCGTGATACAATCCCTGATGTATATCCCTTCCAGAGTATGAAAGTGGTGATATGTGTGGACTTGAGAATATGTGTCTATTATAACCTGACCTGGTACGAGCTCAAAACTCTGATCTTTTTTTGTCCTCTCTCTGTACATGAAGCCAGGATGGAGACACATGGGGGGCAGGATGGATATACATGGAGGGGCCAGGATGGATACACATGGGGGCCAGGATGGATATACATGGAGGGGCCAGGATGGCTACACATGGGGGGCCAGGAAGAATACATATGGAGGGCCCAGGATGGATACACATGGAGGGGCAAGGATGGATACACATGTGGGGCGAGGATGGATACACATGGTGGGCCAGGATGGATACACATGGTGGGCCAGGATGGATACACATTGGGGGGCCAGGATGGATACACATTGGGGGGCCAGGATGGAGACACATGGGGGACCAGGATGGAGACACATAGGGGGCCAGGATGGATACAAATGGAGGGGCCAGGATGGATACACATGGTGGTCAGGCTGGATACATATTGGGGCCAGGATGGAGACACATGGGGGGGCCAGGATGGATACATATGGGGGCCAGGATGGAGACACATGGGGGACCAGGATGGAGACACATGGGGGGGTCAGGATGTTTAATCATGGGGGGCCAAGATGGATACACATGGGGGGCCAGGATGGATACACATGGGGGGGCAGGATGGCCACACATGGGGGGGCAGGATGGATACACATGGGGTGCCAGGATGGATACACATGAGGGCCAGGATGGATACATGTGGCGCCCCTGAGGGTTCAGTCTCCACAAAGGTACTGCACCTCCTCCTGAGGTGTGGTACCCCACTATCCAGGTAAGGTGGAGACACCTGACCACACTCCAACACCTGCACCCCACACCACAAAGTAGTGTAGCAAAGCACCTTCGGCGGCTCTCTGCTTGGAGTGTAGCATAGCACCCCTTGGTGGCTCCCTGCTTGGTACACGAAATGTGCTGGGAGGTGGGTGGAGTTTAGTTCACATAAAAGAGCGGGAAGAGTTGAGTCAGTCGTTCAGTCTTTCATTCAGTCAGTGATTGAGGATGTAGTAGGACAGAGTGTGAGACAGAGAAGATCCCCGAGAGAGGGATGGAAGAAGGAAGTGCTGCAGCAGGCCACAGTGATCTGGGTCTGCTGGCACAGGAAAGAGACAATGATTCTCCATTGGAAAGAAGGATTAGCATGGAACGTGAGGCGAATAAGAGAACAACGACCGGGATTAGAGGAGAACCCTTTTCAAGTTCTAAGCGCAAGGCCGGGGTCCGGTCCCCGAGGTTGTACGGATACTAATGGTCCTGCAGCAGACACCGGAGGAATAGAAGTAGTGACCATTTTATTCCCACTCAAGACTTGGGGGCACAACAGCAACATATTAGTGAGCCGGGACTTAGTAGCAAGGAGTCCCCGAAGCAGGCTACAACTGTCTGCCGTACAAGTAGAGTTCATAGGAACATCTGACAGGAGGAACTCCAGTGTAACTCAGTACTAGGAGTACTTCACTCAAAGGCGCTATAAGAGGAGACGTTCAGAAAAGGCACATATGTTGGCGGAGTGTTGGAAAGGAGTACTTCATCTTGCCTGGAAGTTGGCTGAGCTCCTGACCCGGAGGACACGCACGGATGCGGGCACCTATACCACAACAGACTGTGAGTAAAGCTTTGGCACTACATGCCCTGGTGTCCTCCAGTTATTCCTGCGCCAACCCACTTTGCACTGCTACATCCCCTGCGCCCGACACTACACCATCTAAGTGTCACTTCACCTACACTGCCCTGGGACTACAGCCCTGCCTGTGGAGGGCTATATCATCACTATTGCACCACATAATCTGTCCCAGAGGATCTGTCTGCAGCGTCGGCTTACATCTCTATTGCCAAACACCACAGGTGGCGTCACAAATCACTCATCATAAGCACACTGAACATTCCCCTTTTACAATGGGCGCCCAGGGCCACGGACTGGATGCCAGCTGCCGTGACATCTCCCATTGAAGCTCATCGGGCCCTATACCGAGTACCCCACAGCCCTGGGTGTGAGGGCGTCCCATACACATGGGGCCAGGATGGATACACATGGTGGTCAGGCTGGATACACATGGGGGGGCCAGGATGGCTACACATGGGGGAGCCAGGATGGATACACATGGGGGGTAAGGATGGATACACATGGGGGGCCAGGATAGAGACACATGGGGGCCAGGATAAGACACATGGGGTCCAGGATGGATATATGGGGAAGGGCCAGGATGGACATATATGGGAGCAGGTTGCATATATGGGGGGCAGGACAAAAGATCAGGAAGCATATAAAGTATATGGGGGTCCAGGAAGCACATATATGGGGGACCAGGAAGGATATATGGGGGCAGGATAAGACACATATGGCCAGTATGTATAGCTGGGGGTTTAGGATGGATATCTGGGGGCCAGGCTGGAAAAGGGACATAGGGGACCAGGCTGGGGCATATCATAAAATAAATGGGGCCAGGATGGAGCATATCTAATATATAAAGCTCAAAGTGTGTATGTATGTGTGTGTGTGTGTATGTGTGTGTGTGTGTGTGTGTGTGTATGTCTGGGATTGGCATCCGCACCGTCGCAGCTACAGCCACAAAATTTGGCACAGTCACACGTCTGGACCCCAAGAGCGTCTTAAGCTATGTTGTGAGGCGAAATTTTAACCCTGCGCGTTCCAATTCACCAAACAATTTTGCCCCTATCTACATACTGGGGAAAAAGTGTGTGCGCGTCAAGCCCCGCCCCTCATTATGATGTCATAATGGTTGCCATGGCGACGATGATTCATCATAGGTTGCAAGCCCCGCCGCTCATTATGATGTCATAATGGTTGACTATGGGATGGAGGATGTGTGATGGGTATATGGGCACTGGACTATGGGATGGAGGATGTGTGATGGGTATATGGGCACGGGACTATGGGATGGCGGATATGTATGATGGGTATATGGGCACGGGACTATGGGATGGAGGATATGTGATGGTATATGTGCACTGGACTATGGGATGGCGAATATGTATGATGGGTATATGGGCATGAAACTATGGGATGGAGGATGTGTGATGGGTATATTGGCACTCGACTATGGGATCGTGGATATGTATGATGGGTATATGGGCACAGGATTATGAGATGAAGGATGTGTGATGGGTATATGGGCACTGACTCAACTATGGGATGGCGAATATGTATGATGGGTATATGGGCATGAGACTATGGGATGGAGGATATGTGATGGGTATATGGGCATGGGACTATGGGATGGAGGATGTGTGATGGGTATATGGGCACTCGACTATGGGATCGTGGATATGTATGATGGGTATATGGGCACGGGACTATGAGATGAAGGATGTGTGATGGGTATATGGGCACTCGACTATGGGATGGCGAATATGTATGATGGGTATATGGGCATGAGACTATGGGATGGAGGATGTGTGATGGGTATATTGGCACTCGACTATGGGATCGTGAATATGTATGATGGGTATATGGGCACGGGACTATGAGATGAAGGATGTGTGATGGATATATGGGCACTCGACTATGGGATGGCGAATATGTATGATGGGTATATGGGCATGAGACTATGGGATGGAGGATGTGTGATGGGTATATTGGCACTCGACTATGGGATCGTGGATATGTATGATGGGTATATGGGCACAGGACTATGAGATGAAGGATGTGTGATGGGTATATGGGCACTCGACTATGGGATGGCGAATATGTATGATGGGTATATGGGCATGAGACTATGGGATGGAGGATGTATGATGGGTATATGGGCACGGGACTATGGGATGGAGGATAATTATAATTTGCTATAACTAACCACAGTTAGTTACTATGCCCGGGCAGCGCCGGGCTCTTCAGCTAGTTATAAAATAAAGGGGGCCAGGCTGGGCAAGATTATTAAATAAAGGGGGCCAGGATGAGGGACTAAATTACTGTTTGAGGGCCAGAATGAGGAAAACGCTATATTAATTTATGGTGACAAGTGAGAAACATAATTTCTTTAGGGTCCAATTAGGGACACTATTACTACTGTAATATAATTTACTTTTTGTCCTTTATGAAGGCTCTCGGAGATATACTCCTTCATAGCAGCCTGTTCAGGGCCAGAGAGATTGTACAAATGGGCCTCGGGCAATTTGACACCAGGAACGAGATTAACAGCACAATCAAATGGGTGGTGTGGTCGTAAGA
This sequence comes from Dendrobates tinctorius, assembly GCF_039654945.1. Classification (NCBI taxonomy): domain Eukaryota; kingdom Metazoa; phylum Chordata; class Amphibia; order Anura; family Dendrobatidae; genus Dendrobates; species Dendrobates tinctorius. The sequence continues at coordinate 5,327 of NW_027362209.1, forward strand.
CCTCAGCCTCCTTTTCGGAGAACACATCCTCAAAATCCTTTAGGTACACTGGAATACCATCCAGACTGACAGATGACACAGGTACATTTACAACGCAACCCATCAAACAATTAGGACCCCAATTAACAATGTCCCAGGATTCCCAGTCGGGTTATGTACTCGTAACCAGGGAAATCCATACACCAATCCCACAGGAAGAGTGTCCAGAACAAAACATGTAATACGTTCTTGGGTTGCCCTCCCAGGGCCGTGGGGTACTCGGTGCCGGGCCGGTGTCAGCGGGATGTGTCACAGCAGCGGTGACCCGGTCCGTGACCCTGGACGCCCAATTAATGGGGAGATGTGAATGGTGGAATGTAGTTAGATGAATAGTTTGTGACGCCACCTGTGGTGTTTGGCAAGTGAGATGTTAGGCTGACGCTGCATGCAGATCCTCTGGGGCTGGTGGTGTGTTGCAGCAAAGATGGTGAAGCTCCCCACAGGTGGAGCTGTAGCCCCAGGGCAGTGTAGATGTAGGGGAAGAGGAGAGGCGCAGGCAGTGTGGAAGCTGGTACCCAGATGTAGCAGTGCTGGGTGTGTTGGCGCAAGTATCAACGGAGGACACCAGGGCTTGTAGTTCCAAAGCTTTACTCACAGTCTGTAGTACACACAGGTGCCTGCCTCCGTACTGTGTCCTCGGGTCAGGGACTCAGTCAACCTCCAGGCAAGATGGAATGCTCCCTTCCAACGCTCCGCCAACATGTACCTTTCTGAACGTCTCCTCTATAGCGCCTTTAAGTATGAAGATCTCCTACTACTGAGTTACACTGGAGTTCCTCTTGACAGATGTTCCCAAGAACTCTACTTGTACGTCAGACAGCTGTAGCCTGCTTCGGGAACTCCCTACTCCTGAGTCCCGGCTCACTATCCAAGTTGCTGTTGTACCCCAAGTCTTAGATGGGAGTAGTGCATTTACAGTCCACTACTCCACCAGTGTCTGCTGCAGAACCATTAGTGTCCATACAACCTCGGGGACCGGGCCCCGGCCTTGCGCTTAGAACTTCTAGGCAGGGTTCTTCCTCTAACCCACGTCCTCTCTGTTCCCTTTTTCTACTTAGTTCCGTACTAATCTCTCTCTCTCCTATGGAAGATCAGATTTCAGTTCAATGTCTTTCTCCTTCTTTCCTTTTCCGTGCCAGCTGGCTCAGATCACTGAGGCAGCTGCAGCACTCCTTCCTCCATCCCTCTTCCAGGGATCCCCACTCCTCTCCGAGTAGCTTCCTTCCTCAGACTCTCCTGTCTGACCGCCCTGTCGGACTGACCTGTAATTCTAAACCTCACCGCTCTTTTATGTGTTCTAAACTACACCCACCTCCCAGCACTCTTCCTGTTCCAAGCAGGGAGCCACCAAAGGTGCTCTGCTACTCTGCAAGCAAGGAGCCGCAATGTGGCTTTGCTGAACTACTCTGTTGTGTGGGGTACGAGTGTTGGAGCGTGGTCAGGAGCCTCCAACTTACCTGGATGGTGGGGCACCACACCTCAGGAGGAGGTGCAGTACCTCTGTGGCGACTGAGCCTCAGGGGCGCCACATACCCCCCCGTTAAACAAAGCACTTCCGCGGGTTGCAAGGCAAACAAAGTTGACAACACAGGAACATACAAATTTTTGTAATGCTGAATAAACATTTCCTATACTAAACTTCCCAATGTGGGAGGTACACATTCTTGAACGTTGCAAACAATTCTTAATTAACTATCTAAAGTCTTAGTTCAAAAGTGCAATTTTCAATACAATATGTAATTCAAAGTGCTATTGCCTGTTACTCACTATCACTTCAGTATTCTTCATCAACACATTTCTTCATCACCTTTCCTTTTTCACATTTTCTACTTTCCTATCATTAGCTTAAAGTGATAACCGTTGATACCTGGTTCATCACCTACATTCTCCAAATCTTTATTCAAATCTCTCATCTCTTTTATTAAAACATTCCTACATCTTATATAAAAGCCATTTCCTAGTTACCAATACTATCATAAGACACATCATTATCAAATACTTCACATTAAAACTTTCAACAATTCTTGTAAGTGCTGGACACTGCTCCCAGCCGGGATCTCTTGCAGTGTCCTTTGATTGGAGTCACGCTCCAAATGAGGTAGACCTTATCTTCGCAAAGTGTCTATGTAAAACCAAGAGAGGGCACCTAAAGAGGTGCAACTATTTACAATAACAGTTCTGGACCATTCACCATCTGTGATCTCTGCAGTTCCAAAGATAAAGGCTGCCAATAAAACAGGGCAACTCTGGAAAAATAAACTAGGACATGATAACCAAAAATAGAAAACTGGTGCAAAAATAGAAAACAATGGCACAACTGTGCAAATACCCTCCTGGGTAACGAGAGTTATTTTAAGGAAACATCTTGACTACTGGTTTTTGTCCCCTCCAGGGGTTTCTGGACTGGAACCGCTTCCAGGGGTGATAGTTTGGGTGTTTTCATCCTGTTGCTGGTTGCTTGCCATAGGGCACAGAAGCTGTGGTAAGGGAACCCATGATGCATATCAATGCCCATCAGCTGTTCCTCATGGGTGGATGGCTCTGTTGCTCGGGTGCGTGGCCTAGCACCGAGGGATGCCGCAGCTTGTTGGCGCTGGTAGGCGACTACATGGGGACTCGGCAGCCAAGGGATCCCGAGGTCACTATCCCAAAGCGACCTAGGCTCCTCCAATTCCTGAAGATGTCGAATCGTGCGCGCCTGTTCCAGCCGTACCCTCCTCAGTAGGGACCTCCTCCACCTCCCCATCTCCGACAGTCTAGTGCTGACTCTTCCACCTGCCCCATTTCAAGTTCCCGCAAGCCAGCCTCTGACAACGTGAATTCGGGGGGCAACCCATTAGGAGGGCCGGGGTGTATACCTGGTGCGGTCTCTGCTCCGGTGCAGGCGTAGTGGCAGTGGGCGCTGCCCGGTGGGACACCGGGGACGGCGGTGGATCCAGTGGTGGCTCCGGATCCGCGGGCATCTCTGTAGGGACCTGCGCAGCCGCGTCAGGTCCGGACGGGGGTTTCTCTTCCTCCGCTTCAGCTCCCGGGGCCTCACACAATTCTTCCTCCAATGGTGTGATGGCAGCAGCAGGCTCCACGGAGTCTGCCGGGACAGAATCTGGTGCAGCGGCGGCGGGTACCGGTGTCGCAGGTACCGCAGGTGTAGGCCCCTCCTGGGCGCGCTGCCAGTTCAGTGTCCATAGTGCTTCCTGCCTCAGTTGCAGGCGGCGCGTCAACTGGGAAATTTCGTCCTCCAGCTGCTGGTGGGTCATCCTAGAAGCAGGGTCTGAGCCTTCAGCCATGGCGCCGGGGAGTTCCGTTTCCCCGCGCTCCGTAAGCCTCCTTCCCTCTTCTTTCAAGATGGCGCTCTGGCGTCCTTCTTCCTCTTCTCTCTGCCCCTTTCCCGCCACTGGCTTCTGCCCCTCCTTCTTGGAGTGGCGTCTTCTTCCAACGCCTCCATACCAAGCCAGAATATGAACCCCTCGGGGGGTGGGTCATGTTGCTGTCACATAGTAATTCAGGCAGGGGAGGCCCAAGACCGTTCGTGGTCTTTTCCTAGGACCTCCCATATCATCACGCCCTTCTTCTTCGCGCCAGTGGCTATTTTTAATGTCCATTTTACAGTATATCAAATTGGGTCTTCTGCACATTCTCTAAAGTTTTAAGTCCAAGGCACACAGAACCCGATGGCATCGGATCTCGTCATCCTGTTCGTGACGCCAAGTTGGGTCGCCCTCCCAGGGCCGTGGGGCCAGGGCAGTGTAGATGTAGGGGAAGAGGAGAGGCGCAGGCAGTGTGGAAGCTGGTACCCAGATGTAGCGGTGCTGGGTGTGTTGGTGCAAGAATCAACGGAGGACACCAGGGCTTGTAGTTCCAAAGCTTTACTTACACTCTGTAGTACACACAGGTCCCTGCCTCCGTACTGTGTCCTCCGGATCAGGGACTCAGTCAACCTCCAGGCAAGATGGAATGCTCCCTTCCAACGCTCCGCAAACATGTACCTTTCTGAATGTCTCCTCTATAGCGCCTTTAAGTATGAAGATCTCCTAGTACTGAGTTACACTGGAGTTCCTCCTTGCAGATGTTCCCAAGAACTCTACTTGTACGTCAGACAGCTGTAGCCTGCTTCGGGGACTCCCTACTCCTGAGTCCCGGCTCACTATCCAAGTTGCTGTTGTGCCCCAAGTCTTAGATGGGAATAGTGCATTTACAGCCCACTACTCCACCAGTGTCTGCTGCAGAACCATTATTGTCCATACAACCTCGGGGACCGGGCCCCGGCCTTGCGCTTAGAACTTCTAGGCAGGGTTCTTCCTCTAACCCACGTCCTCTCTGTTCCCTTTTTCTCCTTCGTTCCGTACTAATCTCTCTCTCCTATGGAAGATCAGATTTCAGTTCAATGTCTTTCTCCTTCTTTCCTTTCCCATGCCAGCTGGCTCAGATCACTGAGGCAGCTGCAGCACTCCTTCCTCCATCCCTCTTCCAGGGATCCCCACTCCTCTCCCAGGGATCCCCACTCCTCTCCGAGTGGCTTCCTTCCTCAGACTCTCCTGTCTGACCGCCCTGTCGGACTGACCTGTAATTCTAAACCTTCCCGCTCTTTTATGTGTTCTAAACTCCACCCACCTCCCAGCACTCTTCGTGTTCCAAGCAGGGAGCCACCAAAGGTGCTCTGCTACTCTCTAAGCAAGCAGCCGCAATGTGGCTTTGCTGAACTACTCTGTTGTGTGGGGTGCGAGTGTTGGAGCGTGGTCAGGAGCCTCCAACTTACCTGGATGATGGGGCACCACACCTCAGGAGGAGGTGCAGTACCTCTGTGGCGACTGAGCCTCAGGGGCGCCACATTCTTGATGACAGTACCCCACCTTGAGGATAAACTCCTCGAAGACAAACTTAATAACATTATTAGCAAGAGGTGTTTTATCAATGGCCACGATATTAATTGGAGTTCCCAACCTGACTGTCCCTAACTTACATTTGGCCACCAATTCAGAGTCAATCAAGTTCAAGATGACCCGAAGTCCACAAAAGCTGAAGTGGAAGTACAACAGTTCTGGACATAAAGTTCCTCTTCCAGCAGTAACTTAACCAATGAGGAAAAAGGTACCTGAGAGTCTGGGCAACCTCCTCGATAGTTACCCAGACTTAGGTGTTTCCTGGCACATTGGGAAACGGAGGACAGGAGGGACAGTTCTTTTTCTAGTGTCTCAAAATACCACAGTAGAAGCAGAGTCTCCCTTTCCATCATTGTTTCCTCTCCTTTTCCTTGACGGCAGTGGCCCCCACCTCCATGGGCTCAGAATGTGGTGTAACGTCGAGATTACTCGGAAGTAATGGAACTTCCAGCTTCATAACACCCCTCTTCTGTAGTCTTCGATCCATCCGGATGGCGTGAGTCAAAGCCTCCTGCAAGCAACTAGGTGGTGGACGGAGAGCCAGAGCGTCCTTCAGATGATCAGAGAGTCCCCTCCGGAACTGGCACCAAAGAGCAGAGTCGCTCCAGGACACCTCGGGGTACTATCGTCTAAACTCCGAACAATACCACTCGGCTGAGCGGTTTCCCTGAACAAGATCCATGATAATGTCGTCTGCCAACCTGACACAGTCCGGTTCGTCATAGATAAGTCCTAAGGTCTCAAAAAACCTATCCACCGACATCCGTTCAGGGGCAGTAGGGAGCAGCGAGAAAGACCAGTATGGAGAATCCTCCCTGAGCAAGGATATAATAATCCCCACCCGCTGACTCTCATCCCCAGAGGATCGAGGTCTAAGCGAAAATAATAATTTGCAACTCAGTGAACGTACGAAACTTATCCTTCTCACGACAGAAGATGCGAGGTAGCTTGACCGAGGGTTCGGGAGAGTACAAGGTGACATCTACAAAATCACCAGTCCTACCAACAACATGAGGGAGGGGCACCCTGCACAGTCTTAGGGTACCGTTACACCTAGCGATGCACCAGCGATCCCGACTAGCGATATGACGCGGTCAGGATCGCTGGTGCATCGCTAGGTGGTCGCTAGTGAGCTGCCACACAGGCAGATGTCACCAGCGACATCGCTGGGGACGGGGATCGCTACTTACCTGTCAGACGCGGCGAACCTGCGTCCTCCCGCCCGGCGGTCCAGGAGCTTCTCGCGCGATCAGCGATAACCAGCGGGGGAGCCGGTCGGAGGTAAGTATCACATGCAGCGATATCGCTAGCAATATCACTGCAACGTCACAAAATGGGTGACTTTACAGCGATATTGCTAGCGATATAGCAGTGTGTAATGGGGGCTTTAACAGTCTCCGTCATCTCTTTCTGCAAATGAGTATGGGACGTGGCCAGGGTCCGGTGCTCCACCGACAATCCCCGCATCATTTGCATCAAACTGGACACCTGATCCGCCAAGTTACGAAGCAGATTCATAACCAGGGAAAAAAATTATAAACCCCTTTAAATATGTCAGTTATAATGTAATGTTGCTGCAGCACAGTAGCATGCAACCTCCACCAGGGGGTGCTGATGAGGGAAGAAAGGTTGCACTCACAGCGTACCACCACAGTGCAGCAGCGCAGGAGCCACTAGGTGGCAAGAGAGTGGTAGATGAGCCGGGTCAGTAACGGACAGGGAACACAGTACCAGAGGAAACAGCAATACACGTGGTTAGCTACAAGCCAGAGAAGTCAGAGCCAGTTGGGAGCAGAGATGCCAGAGACGTGAGACAGTAAAACAGGTCAGAGAACAAGCTGGGTCAAATACCAAGAGGTCACAGCACGGGGAGCAAACACGAAGATGAGCAGGGTAGCAGGAGTTGGGAAGGCACGGGAACTCAGGCAACGGGCAGAGGACAAATCAGGGTGTAACGGGGTCAGCCGGTCAAGCCAGGGGAAGTATAACTGACGCTGCCTGCAGGGAGCAGCGGAATGAAATAGTCAAACATCCCAAAACAAGGCAGAGAAGGTTAACACCCGCACGACCAGGCCGGGGAGAGAATAGCAAGAAACAAACCCTGAACTGGATCATGACATCAGACCTCCCACCTGCCACTCCATTTTAAAATGGGGATAAGTGTCCTATCAACAACAAAATTTCCTCATTCTTCTGAACGGTGCAGTTTCTATTGGTCGGACCTAAATGATCACCTATCCTGTGGAGCCCAAGGATCAGTGAAAACTTGTTTTAATCAAAGAACCCCATTAATGTAAACTACCGCAATTATACATCCCAGTTATGGGGGTGCACAGTAGATGTGCAGGAGCCGCCTGTGTTTTACAGTCGATGGTCCACTATAATCAGGACAACAAATGACAGATATTTGCATATAGCTGTAGGGTGGGCCCCTAGGGTCCATTCCCACTGTGGACCACAGACACCCCAGTCCGACCCGGTATATACATATACCATATTTTTCCGACCATAAGACGCACTTTTTTCCCCCAAAATTTTGGGGGAAAGTGGGGGGTGCATCTTATGGTCGCAATACACGGTACTAACCTTCTGGCTGGTGCGCTGGTGGCAGCGGGCGGGGCTCTGCGGTGCGGTGGTGGCAGCGGGCGGCCCTCTGCGGTGCGGTGGTGACAGTGGGCTGTGCTCCGGTGCAGGGGCGGCGGCTCCGCCGGCATTTCTTCGCAGCCTGGAGGCCCCCGCACATCCCTTGCTGGCCGCCGCCATGTTGCGGTGGCCTCCGGGAGCATGGACGCCGGGAAGATGGTCGCCGGTCCGGGGACGGCGCATGCGCAGCTCAAGTTCTCGTCCCGAGATCTCAGGACACAAGATTCAAATCGCGGCAACAAGATCTCGTCCCCCGAGATCTCGGGACGAGATATGAAGCTGCGCATGCGCCGTCCCCGGACCGGCGGCCATCTTCCCAGCGTCCATGCTTCCAGAGGCCACCGCAACATGGCGGCGGCCAGCAAGGGATGTGCGGGGGCCTCCGGGCTGCGAAGAAATGCCGGCGGAGCCGCCGCCCCTGCACCGGAGCACAGCCCGCTGCCACCACCGCACCGCAGAGGGCCGCCCGCTGCCACCACCGCAGAGCCCACCTGCCCCAGCACAGCTGCCCCAGCCCCAGCACAGCTGCCCCAGCCCCAGCACAGCTGCCCCAGCCCCAGCACAGCAGCCCCAGCACAGCTGCCCCATCCCTAGCACAGCAGCCCCAGCACAGCTGCCCCAGCACAGCTAACCCTACCCCAGCACAGCTGCCCCAGCACAGCCCACCTGCCCCAGCCCCAGCGCAGCTGCCCCAGCACAACCAACCTGCCCCAGCACAGAGCCGCCACCGCACGAGCCTGGACCACTGAATGACCCCTGTGACTACTTCTCCACCTGTGCCGGATTCCATCCCAGGTAAGCTGAATTTGGACTGTAAGACGGACTCCCATTTGACACATTATTATTTTTTTCCCTATTTTGCTTTTGAAAATTGGGGTGCGTCTTATGGTCCGATGCATCTTATAGTCCGAAAAATACAGTATATATTTGGAGGAGTCATATCTCCCGACTCTGCAGACCGCATGCTGGTGTTGTACTTGGTAAGCCCGGACCAGAGGTTATGGAGATGAATGAGGGAGACCAAAAGTTCAAAAATAAACTTTCCTTTACATAGCAAGAACTTGATGAGAAGCATATACATCACATTGCAGTTGTAACACTTTATGAATGCTTCTTCTGCATTATGCAGAGTCAGGAACTTTCCGGTTTCCTGTGGTGGTACATCATTTTTGTTATAAGTCACAATAGTGCAGCAAACATGAGCTAAGGACCTCACCCTACTCTGTGTCTCCACTATGCTCCACTATCCAGATTCCCACTGCCATTATATCTTTGCTTTCCATCAGAACGTACTATCTGATGTCTCCCTCCTGGCACACAACACCATATCAATTCAAGTCTGCAATCAGATAGACCAAAGGTCACCAATCACAAGGAATTAGTTCTCCTGTGTGCCCATGTAGCTCAGTATGAGGGCTCCCACACAGTATGGTGGCCTCCACAAACCCCACACAGTATCACGGCCCCCACAGCACCTCACACAGTATTATGGCCACCACAACCTGCTACAGAAAATAAGGACCCCCAGTCAGTATGGAGGAACTTACAGTCCACCACAACCCCTTACTCAGTATAATGGCCTGTACCAGCCACACATTCAGTATGAGAGTCCGAACAGCTCTTCTCTTAATAATAAGCCTAAACAATTCCCGATTTAAAACTGCACACACTATTCACCCAACCCCGTTCCCGAGGTGAACTGCTCCGGTCTGTGCGGTGTGAGTACTGAGGCTCCATACTACAGGTGTGATGTAGTGACGTCATTGTGCCTGCAGTGCACGGAGTCTCAGACTCACAGGTGAAGGCTGAATGGGGGAGCAGGAGCTTTAGACTCCCTGACTCACTATTCTATTCAATGGTATCACCATCATGGGAGTGTGGATATCGCTGAAATTGTGATGATGGGTAGGAGAGGGTGACCAATACCAAACCCCACGAGCCCTCTCACCGTATGGGCATCATAGCAACCGAGTGGGCTACCTTTATGGATGATACACTCCTGCCTATCCAACTACTGTATGGTAAATATCTCATAGATCCTGGGTTCATTAGTATCTGCACCAAGAATGAGGCGAAGTGAGTATTTGTTAATTAGCTGTGAGGTTGTCGGTGGGGTAGATGGAACCATCTTGTGCATGAAGGGAGCAGTACTGTGGGAACATTAGAAAGTGGGGGGAAGGCATTACTGTGGGAACAATATACTGTGTGTATGGCAAGCTGCTATTGTGGGAACATTTAAATTTTACTATGTAGGGGTATGGTGGTACTGTGAGATTATACTGTGTGGTGGGATGGTGACACTGTGAGAAGATTATACTGTGTGTGGTGGGATGGTGATACTGTGAGATTATACTGTGTGGTGGGATGGTGACACTGTGAGAAGATTATACTGTGTGTGGTGGGATGGTGATACTGTGAGAAGATTATACTGTGTGTGGTGGGATGGTGATACTGTGAGAAGATTATACTGTGTGTGGTGGGATGGTGGTACTGTGAGATTATACTGTGTGTGGTAGGATGGTGATACTGTGAGAAGATTATACTGTGTGTGGTGGGATGGTGATACTGTGAGATTATACTGTGTGGTGGGATGGTGACACTGTGAGAAGATTATACTGTGTGTGGTGGGATGGCGATACTGTGAGAAGATTATACTGTGTGTGGTGGGATGGTGGTACTGTGAGAAGATTATACTGTGTGTGGTGGGATGGTGGTACTGTGAGAAGATTATACTGTATGTGGTGGGATGGTGGTACTGTGAGATTATACTGTGTGGTGGGATGGTGACACTGTGAGAAGATTATACTGTGTGTGGTGGGATGGTGGTACTGTGAGAAGATTATACTGTATGTGGTGGGATGGTGGTACTGTGAGATTATACTGTGTGGTGGGATGGTGACACTGTGAGAAGATTATACTGTGTGTGGTGGGATGGTGGTACTGTGAGATTATACTGTGTGGTGGGATGGTGACACTGTGAGAAGATTATACTGTGTGTGGTGGGATGGTGGTACTGTGAGAAGATTATACTGTGTGTGGTGGGATGGTGGTACTGTGAGAAGATTATACTGTGTGTGGTGGGATGGTGATACTGTGAGAAGATTATACTGTATGTGGTGGGATGGTGGTACTGTGAGATTATACTGTGTGGGGGGATGGTGATACTGTGAGAAGATTATACTGTGTGTGGTGGGATGGTGGTACTGTGAGAAGATTATACTGTATGTGGTGGGATGGTGGTACTGTGAGATTATACTGTGTGGGGGGATGGTGATACTGTGAGAAGATTATACTGTGTGTGGTGGGATGGTGGTACTGTGAGAAGATTATACTGTATGTGGTGGGATGGTGGTACTGTGAGATTATACTGTGTGGGGGGATGGTGATACTGTGAGAAGATTATACTGTGTGTGGTGGGATGGTGGTACTGTGAGATTATACTGTGTGGTGGGATGGTGACACTGTGAGAAGATTATACTGTGTGTGGTGGGATGGTGGTACTGTGAGAAGATTATACTGTGTGTGGTGGGATGGTGGTACTGTGAGAAGATTATACTGTGTGTGGTGGGATGGTGATACTGTGAGATTATACTGTGTGGTGGGATGGTGACACTGTGAGAAGATTATACTGTGTGTGGTGGGATGGTGATACTGTGAGAAGATTATACTGTGTGTGGTGGGATGGTGATACTGTGAGAAGATTATACTGTGTGTGGTGGGATGGTGGTACTGTGAGAAGATTATACTGTGTGTGGTAGGATGGTGATACTGTGAGAAGATTATACTGTGTGTGGTGGGATGGTGATACTGTGAGATTATACTGTGTGGTGGGATGGTGACACTGTGAGAAGATTATACTGTGTGGGGTGGGATGGTGATACTGTGAGAAGATTATACTGTGTGTGGTGGGATGGTGGTACTGTGAGAAGATTATACTGTGTGTGGTGGGATGGTGGTACTGTGAGAAGATTATACTGTGTGTGGTGGGATGGTGGTACTGTGAGAAGATTATACTGTGTGTGGTGGGATGGTGATACTGTGAGAAGATTATACTGTGTGTGGTGGGATGGTGATACTGTGAGAAGATTATACTGTGTGTGGTGGGATGGTGATACTGTGAGATTATACTGTGTGTGGTGGGATGGTGGTACTGTGAGAAGATTATACTGTGTGTGGTGGGATGGTGATACTGTGAGAAGATTATACTGTGTGTGGTGGGATGGTGATACTGTGAGAAGATTATACTGTGTGTGGTGGGATGGTGATACTGTGAGAAGATTATACTGTGTGTGGTGGGATGGTGATACTGTGAGAAGATTATACTGTGTGTGGTGGGATGGTGATACTGTGAGAAGATTATACTGTGTGTGGTGGGATGGTGATACTGTGAGAAGATTATACTGTGTGTGGTGGGATGGTGATACTGTGAGAAGATTATACTGTGTGTGGTGGGATGGTGGTACTGTGAGAAGATTATACTGTGTGTGGTGGGATGGTGATACTGTGAGAAGATTATACTGTGTGCTGGGATGGTGATACTGTGAGAAGATTATACTGTGTGTGGTGGGATGGTGATACTGTGAGATTATACTGTGTGTGGTGGGATGGTGATACTGTGAGAAGATTATACTGTGTGTGGTGGGAATGATGATACTGTGAGAAGATTATACTGTGTGTGGTGGGATGGTGATACTGTGAGAAGATTATACTGTGTGTGGTGGGATGGTGATACTGTGAGAAGATTATACTGTGTGTGGTGGGATGGTGGTACTGTGAGAAGATTATACTGTGTGTGGTGGGATGGTGATACTGTGAGAAGATTATACTGTGTGTGGTGGGATGGTGATACTGTGAGAAGATTATACTGTGTGTGGTCGGATGGTGATACTGTGAGAAGATTATACTGTGTGTGGTGGGATGGTGATACTGTGAGAAGATTATACTGTGTGTGGTGGGATGGTGATACTGTGAGAAGATTATACTGTGTGTGGTGGGATGGTGATACTGTGAGAAGATTATACTGTGTGTGGTGGGATGGTGATACTGTGAGAAGTTTATACTGTGTGTGGTGGGATGGTGATACTGTGAGATTATACTGTGTGTGGTGGGATGGTGATACTGTGAGAAGATTATACTGTGTGTGGTGGGATGGAGGTACTGTGAGAAGATTATACTGTGTGTGGTGGGATGGTGGTACTGTGAGAAGATTATACTGAGTGTGGTGGGATGGTGATACTGTGAGAAGATTACACTGTGTGTGGTGGGATGGTGATACTGTGAGATTATACTGTGTGTGGTGGGATGGTGATACTGTGAGAAGATTATACTTTGTGTGGTGGGATGGTGATACTGTGAGATTATACTGTGTGTGGTGGGATGGTGGTACTGTGAGATTATACTGTGTAGGGAGGGATGGTGATACTGTGAGAAGATTATACTGTGTGTGGTGGTATGGTGATACTGTGAGAAGATTATACTGTGTGTGGTGGGATGGTGATACTGTGAGAAGATTATACTGCGTGTGGTGGGATGGTGATACTGTGAGATTATACTATGTGGTGGGATGGTGGTACTGTGGGATTATACTGTGTGTGGTGGGATGGTGGTACTGTGAGAAGATTACACTGTGAGTGTTGGGATGGTGGTACTGTGAGAAGATTATACTGTGTGTGGTGGGATGGCGATACTGTGAGAAGATTATACTGTGTGTGGTGGGATGGTGATACTGTGAGAAGATTATACTGTGTGTGGTGGGATGGTGATACTGTGAGAAGATTATACTGTGTGTGGTGGGATGGTGATACTGTGAGATTATACTGTGTGTGGTGGGATGGTGGTACTGTGAGAAGATTATACTGTGTGTGGCGGGATGGTGATACAGTGAGAAGATTATACTGTGTGTGGTGGGATGGTGATACTGTGAGAAGATTATACTGTGAGTGGGGGGATGGTGGTACTGTGAGAAGATTATACTGTGTGTGGTGGGATGGTTATACTGTGAGAAGATTATACTGTGTGTGGTGGGATGGTTATACTTTGAGAAGATTATACTGTGTGTGGTTGGATGGTGATACTGTGAGAAGATTATACTGTGTGGTGGGATGGTGATACTGTGAGAAGATTATACTGTGTGTGAGGTGGGATGGTGATACTGTGAGAAGATTATACTGTGTGTGGTGGGATGGTGATACTGTGAGAAGATTATACTGTGTGGGGGGATGGTGGTACTGTGAGAAGATTATACTGTGTGGTGGGATGGTGATACTGTGAGAAGATAATACTGTGTGTGGTGGGATGGTGATACTGTGAGAAGATTATACTGTGTGGTGGGATGGTGATACTGTGAGAAGATTATACTGTGTGTGGTGGGATGGTGATACTGTGAGAAGATTATACTGTGTGTGGTGGGATGGTGATACTGTGAGAAGATTATACTGTGTGTGGTGGGATGGTGATACTGTGAGAAGATTACACTGTGTGTGGTGGGATGGTGGTACTGTGAGAAGATTATACTGTGTGCGGTGGGATGGTGATACTGTGAGAAGATTATACTGTGTGTGGTGGGATGGTGATACTGTGAGAAGATTATACTGTGTGTGGTGGGATGGTGATACTGTGAGATTATACTGTGTGGTGGGATGGTGGTACTGTGAGAAGATTATACTGTGTGTGGTGGGATGGTGGTACTGTGAGAAGATTATACTCTGTGTGGTGGGATGGTGATACTGTGAGATTATACTGTGTGGTGGGATGGTGGTACTGTGAGAAGATTATACTGTGTGTGGTGGGATGGTGGTACTGTGAGAAGATTATACTGTGTGCGGTGGGATGGTGATACTGTGAGAAGATTATACTCTGTGTGGTGGGATGGTGATACTGTGAGATTATACTGTGTGGTGGGATGGTGGTACTGTGAGAAGATTATACTGTGTGTGGTGGGATGGTGGTACTGTGAGAAGATTATACTGTGTGCGGTGGGATGGTGATACTGTGAGAAGATTATACTGTGTGGTGGGATGGTGATACTGTGAGAAGATTATACTGTGTGTGGGGGGATGGTGATACTGTGAGAAGATTATACTGTGTGGTGGGATGGTGATACTGTGAGAAGATTATACTGTGTGTGGTGGGATGGTGATACTGTGAGATTATACTGTGTGTGGTGGGATGGTGATACTGTGAGAAGATTATACAATGTGTGGTGGGATGGTGATACTGTGAGAAGATTATACAGTGTGTGGTGGGATGGTGATACTGTGAGAAGATTATACTGTGTGTGGTGGGATGGTGGTACTGTGAGAAGATTATACTGTGTGTGGGAGGATGGTGATACTGTGAGAAGATTATACTGTGTGTGGTGGGATGGTGGTACTGTGAGAAGATTATACTGTGTGTGGTGGGATGGTGGTACTGTCAGAAGATTATAGTGTGTGTGGTGGGGATGATGA
The DNA here is from genome assembly GCF_039654945.1 of Dendrobates tinctorius. Classification (NCBI taxonomy): domain Eukaryota; kingdom Metazoa; phylum Chordata; class Amphibia; order Anura; family Dendrobatidae; genus Dendrobates; species Dendrobates tinctorius. The sequence continues at coordinate 20,337 of NW_027362209.1, forward strand.
TACTGTGAGAAGATTATACTGTGTGTGGTGGGATGGTGATACTGTGAGAAGATTATACTGTGAGTGGGGGATGGTGGTACTGTGAGAAGATTTTACTGTGTGTGGTGGGATGGTTATACTGTGAGAAGATTATACTGTGTGTGGTGGGATGGTTATACTGTGAGAAGATTATACTGTGTGTGGTGGGATGGTGATACTGTGAGAAGATTATACTGTGTGGTGGGATGGTGATACTGTGAGATTATACTGTGTGGTGGGATGGTGATACTGTGAGAAGATTATACTGTGTGAGGTGGGATGGTGATACTGTGAGAAGATTATACTGTGTGTGGTGGGATGGTGATACTGTGAGAAGATTATACTGTGTGGGGGGATGGTGGTACTGTGAGAAGATTATACTGTGTGGTGGGATGGTGATACTGTGAGAAGATAATACTGTGTGTGGTGGGATGGTGATACTGTGAGAAGATTATACTGTGTGGTGGGATGGTGATACTGTGAGAAGATTATACTGTGTGTGGTGGGATGGTGATACTTTGAGAAGATTATACTGTGTGTGGTGGGATGGTGATACTGTGAGAAGATTATTCTGTGTGTGGTGGGATGGTGATACTGTGAGAAGATTACACTGTGTGTGGTGGGATGGTGGTACTGTGAGAAGATTATACTGTGTGCGGTGGGATGGTGGTACTGTGAGAAGATTATACTGTGTGTGGGGGGATGGTGATACTGTGAGAAGATTATACTGTGTGCGGTGGGATGGTGGTACTGTGAGAAGATTATACTGTGTGTGGGGGGATGGTGATACTGTGAGAAGATTATACTGTGTGGTGGGATGGTGATACTGTGAGAAGATTATACTGTGTGGTGGGATGGTGATACTGTGAGAAGATTATACTATGTGTGGTGGGATGGTGATACTGTGAGAAGATTATACTGTGTGGTGGGATGGTGATACTGTGAGAAGATTATACTGTGTGTGGTGGGATGGTGATACTGTGAGATTATACTGTGTGTGGGGGGATGGTGATACTGTGAGAAGATTATACTGTGTGTGGTGGGATGGTGATACTGTGAGAAGATTATACTGTGTGTGGTGGGATGGTGGTACTGTGAGAAGATTATACTGTGTGTAGAGGGATGGTGATACTGTGAGAAGATTATACTGTGTGTGGTGAGATGGTGATACTGTGAGAAGATTATACTGTGTGTGGTGGGATGGTGATACTGTGAGAAGATTATACTGTGTGTGGTGGGATGGTGATACTGTGAGATTATACTGTGTGTGGTGGGATGGTGATACTGTGAGAAGATTATACTGTGTGTGGTAGGATGGTGATACTGTGAGATTATACTGTGTGGTGGGATGGTGATACTGTGAGAAGATTATACTGTGTGTGGTAGGATGGTGATACTGTGAGAAGATTATACTGTGGGTGGTGGGATGGTGATACTGTGAGAAGATTATACTGTGTGTGGTGGGATGGTGATACTGTGAGAAGATTATACTGTGTGTGGTGGGATGGTGATACTGTGAGAAGATTATACTGTGTGTGGTGGGATGGTGATACTGTGAGAAGATTATACTGTGTGTGGTGGGATGGTGATACTGTGAGAAGATTATACTGTGTGTGGTGGGATGGTGATACTGTGAGATTATACTGTGTGTGGTGGGATGGTGATACTGTTAGAAGATTATACTGTGTGTGGTGAGATGTTGATACTGTGAGATTATACTGTGTGATGGGATGGTGATACTGTGAGAAGATTATACTGTGTGTGGGGGATGGTGATACTGTGAGAAGATTATACTGTGTGTGGGGGATGGTGATACTGTGAGAAGATTATACTGTGTGTGGTGGGATGGTGATACTGTGAGAAGATTATACTGTGTGTGGTGGGATGGTGATACTGTAAGAAGATTATACTGTGTGTGGTGGGATGGTGATACTGTAAGAAGATTATACTGTGTGTGGTGGGATGGTGATACTGTGAGAAGATTATACTGTGTGATGGGATGGTGGTACTGTGAGAAGATTATACTGTGTGTGGTGGGATGGTGATACTGTGAGAAGATTATACTGTGTGTGGTGAGATGTTGATACTCTGAGAAGATTATACTGTGTGATGGGATGGTGGTACTGTGAGAAGATTATACTGTGTGTGGTGGGATGGTGATACTGTGAGAAGATTATACTGTGTGTGGGGGATGGTGATACTGTGAGAAGATTATACTGTGTGTGGTGGGATGGTGATACTGTGAGAAGATTATACTGTGTGTGGTGGGATGGTGATACTGTGAGAAGATTATACTGTGTGTGGTGGGATGGTGATACTGTGAGAAGATTATACTGTGTGTGGTGGGATGGTGATACTGTGAGAAGATTATACTGTGTGGTGGGATGGTGATACTGTGAGAAGATTATACTGTGTGTGGTGGGATGGTGATACTGTGAGATTATACTGTGTGTGGTGGGATGGTGATACTGTGAGAAGATTATACTGTGTGTGGTGGGATGGTGATACTGTGAGATTATACTGTGTGTGGTGGGATGGTGTTACTGTGAGATTATACTGTGTGTGGGGGATGGTGATACTGTGAGAAGATTATACTGTGTGTGGTGGGATGGTGATACTGTGAGAAGATTATACTGTGTGTGGTGGGATGGTGATACTGTGAGAAGATTATACTGTGTGTGGGGGGATGGTGATACTGTGAGAAGATTATACTGTGTGTGGTGGGATGGTGGTACTGTGAGAAGATTATACTGTGTGTGGTGGGATGGTGATACTGTGAGATTATACTGTGTGTGGGGGGATGGTGATACTGTGAGAAGATTATACTGTGTGTGGTGGGATGGTGGTACTGTGAGATTATACTGTGTGTGGTGGGATGGTGGTACTGAGAAGATTATACTGTGTGTGGGGGGATGGTGATACTGTGAGATTATACTGTGTGTGGTGGGATGGTGATACTGTGAGAAGATTATACTGTGTGTGGTGGGATGGTGATACTGTGAGAAGATTATACTGTGTGTGGTGGGATGGTGATACTGTGAGAAGATTATACTGTGTGTGGTGGGATGGTGATACTGTGAGAAGATTATACTGTGTGTGGGGGGATGGTGATACTGTGAGAAGATTATACTGTGTGTGGTGGGATGGTGATACTGTGAGATTATACTGTGTGTGGGGGGATGGTGATACTGTGAGAAGATTATACTGTGTGTGGTGGGATGGTGATACTGTGAGAAGATTATACTGTGTGTGGGGGGATGGTGATACTGTGAGAAGATTATACTGTGTGTGGTGGGATGGAGGTACTGTGAGAAGATTATACTGTGTGTGGTGGGATGGTGATACTGTGAGAAGATTATACTGTGTGTGGTGGGATGGTGATACTGTGAGAAGATCATACTGTGTGTGGTGGGATGGTGGTACTGTGAGATTATACTGTGTGTGGTGGGATGGTGATACTGTGAGAAGATTATACTGTGTGTGGTGGGATGGTGATACTGTGAGAAGATTATACTGTGTGTGGTGGGATGGAGGTACTGTGAGAAGATTATACTGTGTGTGGTGGGATGGTGATACTGTGAGAAGATTATACTGTGTGTGGTGGGATGGTGATACTGTGAGAAGATTATACTGTGTGTGGTGGGATGGTGATACTGTGAGAAGATTATACTGTGTGTGGTGGGATGGAGGTACTGTGAGAAGATTATACTGTGTGTGGTGGGATGGTGATACTGTGAGAAGATTATACTGTGTGTGGTGGGATGGTGATACTGTGAGAAGATTATACTGTGTGTGGTGGGATGGTGATACTGTGAGAAGATTATACTGTGTGTGGTGGGATGGTGATACTGTGAGAAGATTATACTGTGTGTGGTGGGATGGTGATACTGTGAGAAGATTATACTGTGTGTGGTGGGATGGTGATACTGTGAGAAGATTATACTGTGTGTGGTGGGATGGTGATACTGTGAGAAGATTATACTGTGTGTGGGGGGATGGTGATACTGTGAGAAGATTATACTGTGTGTGGTGGGATGGTGATACTGTGAGAAGATTATACTGTGTGTGGTGGGATGTTTGCCGTGCGCGCTGGGTTATGTTCGCCATTTTTGCTGTGTTCATTGTGATGGATCTAGGCTGGTGTGCACACACACAGCAGCCCCGCCCTGCCCCAAGCTTTATTTAATTGTGCTCCTGTGTTTGAACCTGCATCGCTCTTCATCTATGTTTCCTGGTCGGGCAATGTGTGGAGGCTAAACCTGACATGTCTGCATTTAGACCTGGTTGGCCTTCATCTACACTTGCCTTATCTGGCTTCATGGGAGCGATCTAGATATGCTCAGGTACGGATTGCACTTAATGTGGTCTTGCTTTTAATGTATTTAGGAGGCCGTATGTCACAGTGTTTAAGTGTTTATTAAAAACGTAGAGTAGGACCCCCCACATGAGATTGCCTTGGCGTGGCGGGGTGGCTCAAATGAATTGATCAATTTTTTTGCCAAATATGTCATTTTGAATACAGTTAGATATTATGTGCATATGGACTCTATGCTATGCGTTCTATCCTTAAGCAGCGCTGGCTCCTCTCTTTTTTTTTTTTTGAAGAGTCTAGGTGGTGCACCAGGTCAGGTGACCTTGATGACGCAGTTTCCTTTTATTATAAAGGCCACAGCCCCAAAGGAAAGGGGTGCGGGGAGGAATCTGAGGTACCGGCCATGGTAAAGTGCCCGAGGCAGCTGGTTGTGGGACAGAACCCTGCTTACAGGGGCATAATGGCTGCATTACACTGTGTGGGGCCAAGAAAGGGGCCCTGTACTATGGGAACACTCCGTCTCCTCACTGCCTGTCCTCCATAGTGGGGTCGTATGTATCTATTACAGGAAACAGAAACGTGAGGATTCTTATACAGAGTCTCAGGGCAGAAGGGGTTAATGTCCCCTGCGCTCAGTAATGGGGAATCTCCACATACCTCCACCTGCAGAGCCACACTCCACATATATGGCTGCTCTGTGCACAGGACCTGTGATGAGGTCACAGGAGGGGAGGAGTCAGGGGTCACATGATCTCCGGAGTGAAGACGTGATGGGAAGTTCGGCTCTTTTTTAAATAGAAATCCGTTTTCCACAGTCCTCGTTTTAGGTCTTTGCCTGTACAGTGAGGCCTCATTATACCCCTGTATAAGGATCTAGTGACGCAGTGTAGACTGTTATTCAGCATTGCTGTCTCGTCAGATTGTCAGCTCTTGTGATCAGGCCTCTGCTCCTCGCTCCGGTCTCTCCTGTACAGTGAGGCCTCATTATACCCCTGTATAAGGATCTAGTGACGCAGTGTAGACTGTTATTCAGCATTGCTGTCTCCTCAGATTGTCAGCTCTTGTGATCAGGCCCCTGCTTCTCGCTCCGGTCTCTCCTGTACAGTGAGACCTCATTATACCCCTGTATAAGGATCTAGTGACGCAGTGTAGTCTGTTATTCAGCATTGCTGTCTCCTCAGATTGTCAGCTCTTGTGATCAGGCCCCTGCTCCTCGCTCCGGTCTCTCCTGTACAGTGAGGCCTCATTATACCCCTGTATAAGGATCTAGTGACGCAGTGTAGACTGTTATTCAGCATTGCTGTGTCCTCAGATTGTCAGCTCTTGTGATCAGGCCTCTGCTCCTCGCTCCGGTCTCTCCTGTACAGTGAGGTCTCATTATACCCCTGTATAAGGATCTAGTGACGCAGTGTAGTCTGTTATTCAGCATTGCTGTCTCCTCAGATTGTCAGCTCTTGTGATCAGGCCCCTGCTCCTCGCTCCGGTCTCTCCTGTACAGTGAGGCCTCATTATACTCCTGTATAAGGATCTAGTGACGCAGTGTAGTCTGTTATTCAGCATTGCTGTGTCCTCAGATTGTCAGCTCTTGTGATCAGGCCTCTGCTCCTCGCTCAGGTCTCTCCTGTACAGTGAGGCCTCATTATACCCCTGTATAAGGATCTAGTGACGCAGTGTAGACTGTTATTCAGCATTGCTGTGTCCTCAGATTGTCAGCTCTTGTGATCAGGCCTCTGCTCCTCGCTCAGGTCTCTCCTGTACAGTGAGGCCTCATTATACCCCTGTATAAGGATCTAGTGACGCAGTGTAGTCTGTTATTCAGCATTGCTGTGTCCTCAGATTGTCAGCTCTTGTGATCAGGCCCCTGCTTCTCGCTCCGGTCTCTCCTGTACAGTGAGGCCTCTTTATACCCCTGTATAAGGATCTAGTGACGCAGTGTAGACTGTTATTCAGCATTGCTGTCTCCTCAGATTGTCAGCTCTTGTGATCAGGCCCCTGCTCCTCGCTCCGGTCTCTCCTGTACAGTGAGGCCTCATTATACCCCTGTATAAGGATCTAGTGACACAGTGTAGACTGTTATTCAGCATTGCTGTGTCCTCAGATTGTCAGCTCTTGTGATCAGGCCTCTGCTCCTCGCTCCGGTCTCTCCTGTACAGTGAGGCCTCATTATACCCCTGTATAAGGATCTAGTGATGCAGTGTAGACTGTTATTCAGCATTGCTGTCTCCTCAGATTGTCAGCTCTTGTGATCAGGCCCCTGCTCCTCGCTCCGGTCTCTCCTGTACAGTGAGGCCTCATTATACCCCTGTATAAGGATCTAGTGATGCAGTGTAGACTGTTATTCAGCATTGCTGTGTCCTCAGATTGTCAGCTCTTGTGATCAGGCCTCTGCTCCTCGCTCCGGTCTCTCCTGTACAGTGAGGCCTCATTATACCCCTGTATAAGGATCTAGTGATGCAGTGTAGACTGCTATTCAGCATTGCTGTGTCCTCAGATTGTCAGCTCTTGTGATCAGGCCCCTGCTCCTCGCTCCGGTCTCTCCTGTACAGTGAGGCCTCATTATACCCCTGTATAAGGATCTAGTGACGCAGTGTAGACTGTTATTCAGCATTGCTGTGTCCTCAGATTGTCAGCTCTTGTGATCAGGCCCCTGATCCTCGCTCCGGTCTCTCCTGTACAGTGAGGCCTCATTATACCCCTGTATAAGGATCTAGTGACGCAGTGTAGACTGTTATTCAGCATTGCTGTGTCCTCAGATTGTCAGCTCTTGTGATCGGGCCCCCGCTCCTCGCTCCGGTCTCTCCTGTACAGTGAGGCCTCATTATACCCCTGTATAAGGATCTAGTGACACAGTGTAGACTGTTATTCAGCATTGCTGTCTCCTCAGATTGTCAGCTCTTGTGATCAGGCCTCTGCTCCTCGCTCCGGTCTCTCCTGTACAGTGAGGCCTCATTATACCCCTGTATAAGGATCTAGTGACGCAGTGTAGACTGTTATTCAGCATTGCTGTGTCCTCAGATTGTCAGCTCTTGAGATCAGGTCTCTGCTCCTCGCTCCGGTCTCTCCTGTACAGTGAGGCCTCATTATACCCCTGTATAAGGATCTAGTGACACAGTGTAGACTGTTATTCAGCATTGCTGTCTCCTCAGATTGTCAGCTCTTGTGATCAGGCCTCTGCTCCTCGCTCCGGTCTCTCCTGTACAGTGAGGCCTCATTATACCCCTGTATAAGGATCTAGTGACGCAGTGTAGACTGTTATTCAGCATTGCTGTGTCCTCAGATTGTCAGCTCTTGAGATCAGGTCTCTGCTCCTCGCTCCGGTCTCTCCTGTACAGTGAGGCCTCATTATACCCCTGTATAAGGATCTAGTGACGCAGTGTAGACTGTTATTCAGCATTGCTGTGTCCTCAGATTGTCAGCTCTTGTGATCAGGCCCCTGCTCCTCGCTCCGGTCTCTCCTGTACAGTGAGGCCTCATTATACCCCTGTATAAGGATCTAGTGACACAGTGTAGACTGTTATTCAGCATTGCTGTCTCCTCAGATTGTCAGCTCTTGTGATCAGGCCTCTGCTCCTCGCTCCGGTCTCTCCTGTACAGTGAGGCCTCATTATACCCCTGTATAAGGATCTAGTGACGCAGTGTAGACTGTTATTCAGCATTGCTGTGTCCTCAGATTGTCAGCTCTTGAGATCAGGCCTCTGCTCCTCGCTCCGGTCTCTCCTGTACAGTGAGGCCTCATTATACTCCTGTATAAGGATCTAGTGACGCAGTGTAGACTGTTATTCAGCATTGCTGTGTCCTCAGATTGTCAGCTCTTGTGATCAGGCCCCTGCTCCTCGCTCCGGTCTCTCCTGTACAGTGAGGTCTCATTATACCCCTGTATAAGGAGCTAGTGACGCAGTGTAGACTGTTATTCAGCATTGCTGTCTCCTCAGATTGTCAGCTCTTGTGATCAGGCCCCTGCTCCTCGCTCCGGTCTCTCCTGTACAGTGAGGCCTCATTATACCCCTGTATAAGGAGCTAGTGAGGCAGTGTAGACTGTTATTCAGCATTGCTGTGTCCTCAGATTGTCAGCTCTTGTGATCAGGCCCCTGCTCCTCGCTCCAGTCTCTCCTGTACAGTGAGGCCTCATTATACCCCTGTATAAGGATCTAGTGACGCAGTGTAGACTGTTATTCAGCATTGCTGTGTCCTCAGATTGTCAGCTCTTGTGATCAGGCCCCTGCTCCTCGCTCCGGTCTCTCCTGTACAGTGAGGCCTCATTATACCCCTGTATAAGGATCTAGTGACGCAGTGTAGACTGTTATTCAGCATTGCTGTCTCCTCAGATTGTCAGCTCTTGTGATCAGGCCCCTGCTCCTCGCTCCGGTCTCTCCTGTACAGTGAGGCCTCATTATACACCTGTATAAGGATCTAGTGACGCAGTGTAGACTGTTATTCAGCATTGCTGTGTCCTCAGATTGTCAGCTCTTGTGATCAGGCCCCTGCTCCTCGCTCCGGTCTCTCCTGTACAGTGAGGCCTCATTATACACCTGTATAAGGATCTAGTGACGCAGTGTAGACTGTTATTCAGCATTGCTGTTTCCTCAGATTGTCAGCTCTTGTGATCAGGCCCCTGCTCCTCGCTCCGGTCTCTCCTGTACAGTGAGGCCTCATTGTGCACCTGTATAAGGATCTAGTGACGCAGTGTAGACTGTTATTCAGCATTGCTGTGTCCTCAGATTGTCAGCTCTTGCGATCAGGCCCCTGCTCCTCGCTCCGGTCTCTCCTGTACAGTGAGGCCTCATTATACACCTGTATAAGGATCTAGTGACGCAGTGTAGACTGTTATTCAGCATTGCTGTGTCCTCAGATTGTCAGCTCTTGTGATCAGGCCCCTGCTCCTCGCTCCGGTCTCTCCTGTACAGTGAGGCCTCATTATACCCCTGTATAAGGATCTAGTGACACAGTGTAGACTGTTATTCAGCATTGCTGTCTCCTCAGATTGTCAGCTCTTGTGATCAGGCCTCTGCTCCTCGCTCCGGTCTCTCCTGTACAGTGAGGCCTCATTATACCCCTGTATAAGGATCTAGTGACGCAGTGTAGACTGTTATTCAGCATTGCTGTGTCCTCAGATTGTCAGCTCTTGTGATCAGGCCCCTGCTCCTCGCTCCGGTCTCTCCTGTACAGTGAGGTCTCATTATACCCCTGTATAAGGAGCTAGTGACGCAGTGTAGACTGTTATTCAGCATTGCTGTCTCCTCAGATTGTCAGCTCTTGTGATCAGGCCCCTGCTCCTCGCTCCGGTCTCTCCTGTACAGTGAGGCCTCATTATACCCCTGTATAAGGATCTAGTGACGCAGTGTAGACTGTTATTCAGCATTGCTGTGTCCTCAGATTGTCAGCTCTTGTGATCAGGCCCCTGCTCCTCGCTCCGGTCTCTCCTGTACAGTGAGGCCTCATTATACCCCTGTATAAGGATCTAGTGACGCAGTGTAGACTGTTATTCAGCATTGCTGTCTCCTCAGATTGTCAGCTCTTGTGATCAGGCCCCTGCTCCTCGCTCCGGTCTCTCCTGTACAGTGAGGCCTCATTATACACCTGTATAAGGATCTAGTGACGCAGTGTAGACTGTTATTCAGCATTGCTGTTTCCTCAGATTGTCAGCTCTTGTGATCAGGCCCCTGCTCCTCGCTCCGGTCTCTCCTGTACAGTGAGGCCTCATTGTGCACCTGTATAAGGATCTAGTGACGCAGTGTAGACTGTTATTCAGCATTGCTGTGTCCTCAGATTGTCAGCTCTTGTGATCAGGCCCCTGCTCCTCGCTCCGGTCTCTCCTGTACAGTGAGGCCTCATTATACACCTGTATAAGGATCTAGTGACGCAGTGTAGACTGTTATTCAGCATTGCTGTGTCCTCAGATTGTCAGCTCTTGTGATCAGGCCCCTGCTCCTCGCTCCGGTCTCTCCTGTACAGTGAGGCCTCATTATACCCCTGTATAAGGATCTAGTGACGCAGTGTAGACTGTTATTCAGCATTGCTGTCTCCTCAGATTGTCAGCTCTTGTGATCAGGCCCCTGCTCCTCTCTCCGGTCTCTCCTGTACAGTGAGGCCTCATTATACCCCTGTATAAGGATCTAGTGACGCAGTGTAGACTGTTATTCAGCATTGCTGTGTCCTCAGATTGTCAGCTCTTGTGATCAGGCCCCTGCTCCTCGCTCCGGTCTCTCCTGTACAGTGAGGCCTCATTATATCCCTGTATAAGGATCTAGTGACGCAGTGTAGACTGTTATTCAGCATTGCTGTCTCCTCAGATTGTCAGCTCTTGTGATCAGGCTCCTGCTCCTCGCTCCGTTCTCTCCTGTACAGTGAGGCCTCATTATACCTCTGTATAAGGATCTAGTGACGCAGTGTAGACTGTTATTCTGCATTGCTGTCTCCTCAGATTGTCAGCTCTTGTGATCAGGCCCCTGCTCCTCGCTCCGTTCTCTCCTGTACAGTGAGGCCTCATTATACCCCTGTATAAGGATCTAGTGACGCAGTGTAGACTGTTATTCTGCATTGCTGTCTCCTCAGATTGTCAGCTCTTGTGATCAGGCCCCTGCTCCTCGCTCCGGTCTCTCCTGTACAGTGAGGCCTCATTGTGCACCTGTATAAGGATCTAGTGACGCAGTGTAGACTGTTATTCAGCATTGCTGTGTCCTCAGATTGTCAGCTCTTGTGATCAGGCCCCTGCTCCTCGCTCCGGTCTCTCCTGTACAGTGAGGCCTCATTGTGCACCTGTATAAGGATCTAGTGACGCAGTGTAGGCTGTTATTCAGCATTGCTGTGTCCTCAGATTGTCAGCTCTTGTGATCAGGCCCCTGCTCCTCGCTCCGGTCTCTCCTGTACAGTGAGGCCTCATTGTGCACCTGTATAAGGATCTAGTGACGCAGTGTAGGCTGTTATTCAGCATTGCTGTGTCCTCAGATTGTCAGCTCTTGTGATCAGGCCCCTGCTCCTCGCTCCGGTCTCTCCTGTACAGTGAGGCCTCATTGTGCACCTGTATAAGGATCTAGTGACGCAGTGTAGACTGTTATTCAGCATTGCTGTCTCCTCAGATTGTCAGCTCTTGTGATCAGGCCCCTGCTCCTCGCTCCGGTCTCTCCTGTACAGTGAGGCCTCATTGTGCACCTGTATAAGGATCTAGTGACGCAGTGTAGGCTGTTATTCAGCATTGCTGTGTCCTCAGATTGTCAGCTCTTGTGATCAGGCCCCTGCTCCTCGCTCCGGTCTCTCCTGTACAGTGAGGCCTCATTATACACCTGTATAAGGATCTAGTGACGCAGTGTAGGCTGTTATTCAGCATTGCTGTGTCCTCAGATTGTCAGCTCTTGTGATCAGGCCCCTGCTCCTCGCTCCGGTCTCTCCTGTACAGTGAGGCCTCATTGTGCACCTGTATAAGGATCTAGTGACGCAGTGTAGACTGTTATTCAGCATTGCTGTGTCCTCAGATTGTCAGCTCTTGTGATCAGGCCCCTGCTCCTCGCTCCGGTCTCTCCTGTACAGTGAGGCCTCATTATACACCTGTATAAGGATCTAGTGACGCAGTGTAGACTGTTATTCAGCATTGCTGTGTCCTCAGATTGTCAGCTCTTGTGATCAGGCCCCTGCTCCTCGCTCCGGTCTCTCCTGTACAGTGAGGCCTCATTGTGCACCTGTATAAGGATCTAGTGACGCAGTGTAGACTGTTATTCAGCATTGCTGTGTCCTCAGATTGTCAGCTCTTGTGATCAGGCCCCTGCTCCTCGCTCCGGTCTCTCCTGTACAGTGAGGCCTCATTATACACCTGTATAAGGATCTAGTGACGCAGTGTAGGCTGTTATTCAGCATTGCTGTGTCCTCAGATTGTCAGCTCTTGTGATCAGGCCCCTGCTCCTCGCTCCGGTCTCTCCTGTACAGTGAGGCCTCATTATACCCCTGTATAAGGATCTAGTGACGCAGTGTAGACTGTTATTCAGCATTGCTGTCTCCTCAGATTGTCAGCTCTTGTGATCAGGCCCCTGCTCCTCTCTCCGGTCTCTCCTGTACAGTGAGGCCTCATTATACCCCTGTATAAGGATCTAGTGACGCAGTGTAGACTGTTATTCAGCATTGCTGTGTCCTCAGATTGTCAGCTCTTGTGATCAGGCCTCTGCTCCTCGCTCCGGTCTCTCCTGTACAGTGAGGCCTCATTATACCCCTGTATAAGGATCTAGTGACGCAGTGTAGACTGTTATTCAGCATTGCTGTTTCCTCAGATTGTCAGTTCTTGTGATCAGGCCCCTGCTCCTCGCTCCGGTCTCTCCTGTACAGTGAGGCCTCATTATACCCCTGTATAAGGATCTAGTGACGCAGTGTAGACTGTTATTCAGCATTGCTGCCTCCTCAGATTGTCAGCTCTTGTGATCAGGCCCCTGCTCCTCGCTCCGGTCTCTCCTGTACAGTGAGGCCTCATTATACCCCTGTATAAGGATCTAGTGACGCAGTGTAGACTGTTATTCAGCATTGCTGCCTCCTCAGATTGTCAGCTCTTGTGATCAGGCCCCTGCTCCTCGCTCCGGTCTCTCCTGTACAGTGAGGCCTCATTATACCCCTGTATAAGGATCTAGTGACACAGTGTAGACTGTTATTCAGCATTGCTGTGTCCTCAGATTGTCAGCTCTTGTGATCAGGCCCCTGCTCCTCGCTCCGGTCTCTCCTGTACAGTGAGGCCTCATTATACCCCTGTATAAGGATCTAGTGACACAGTGTAGACTGTTATTCAGCATTGCTGTGTCCTCAGATTGTCAGCTCTTGTGATCAGGCCTCTGCTCCTCGCTCCGGTCTCTCCTGTACAGTGAGGCCTCATTATACCCCTGTATAAGGATCTAGTGACGCAGTGTAGACTGTTATTCAGCATTGCTGTGTCCTCAGATTGTCAGCTCTTGTGATCAGGCCTCTGCTCCTCGCTCCGGTCTCTCCTGTACAGTGAGGCCTCATTATACCCCTGTATAAGGATCTAGTGATGCAGTGTAGACTGTTATTCAGCATTGCTGCCTCCTCAGATTGTCAGCTCTTGTGATCAGGCCTCTGCTCCTCGCTCCGATCTCTCCTGTACAGTGAGGCCTCATTATATCCCTGTATAAGGATCTAGTGACGCAGTGTAGACTGTTATTCAGCATTGCTGTCTCCTCAGATTGTCAGCTCTTGTGATCAGGCCCCTGCTCCTCGCTCCGGTCTCTCCTGTACAGTGAGGCCTCATTATACCCCTGTATAAGGATCTAGTGACGCAGTGTAGACTGTTATTCAGCATTGCTGTGTCCTCAGATTGTCAGCTCTTGTGATCAGGCCCCTGCTCCTCGCTCCGGTCTCTCCTGTACAGTGAGGCCTCATTATACCCCTGTATAAGGAACTAGTGACGCAGTGTAGACTGTTATTCAGCATTGCTGTATCCTCAGATTGTCAGCTCTTGTGATCAGGCCCCTGCTCCTCGCTCCGGTCTCTCCTGTACAGTGAGGCCTCATTATACCCCTGTATAAGGATCTAGTGATGCAGTGTAGACTGTTATTCAGCATTGCTGTCTCCTCAGATTGTCAGCTCTTGTGATCAGGCCCCTGCTCCTCGCTCCGGTCTCTCCTGTACAGTGAGGCCTCATTATACCCCTGTATAAGGATCTAGTGACGCAGTGTAGACTGTTATTCAGCATTGCTGTGTCCTCAGATTGTCAGCTCTTGTGATCAGGCTCCTGCTCCTCGCTCCGGTCTCTCCTGTACAGTGAGGCCTCATTATACCCCTGTATAAGGATCTAGTGACGCAGTGTAGTCTGTTATTCAGCATTGCTGTCTCCTCAGATTGTCAGCTCTTGTGATCAGGCTCCTGCTCCTCGCTCCGGTCTCTCCTGTACAGTGAGGCCTCATTATACCCCTGTATAAGGATCTAGTGACGCAGTGTAGACTGTTATTCAGCATTGCTGTGTCCTCAGATTGTCAGCTCTTGTGATCAGTCCCCTGCTCCTCGCTCCCGTCTCTCCTGTACAGTGAGGTCTCATTATACCCCTGTATAAGGAGCTAGTGACGCAGTGTAGACTGTTATTCAGCATTGCTGTCTCCTCAGATTGTCAGCTCTTGTGATCAGGCCCCTGCTCCTCGCTCCGGTCTCTCCTGTACAGTGAGGTCTCATTATACCCCTGTATAAGGATCTAGTGACGCAGTGTAGACTGTTATTCAGCATTGCTGTGTCCTCAGATTGTCAGCTCTTGTGATCAGTCCCCTGCTCCTCGCTCCCGTCTCTCCTGTACAGTGAGGTCTCATTATACCCCTGTATAAGGATCTAGTGACGCAGTGTAGACTGTTATTCAGCATTGCTGTCTCCTCAGATTGTCAGCTCTTGTGATCAGTCCCCTGCTCCTCGCTCCCGTCTCTCCTGTACAGTGAGGTCTCATTATACCCCTGTATAAGGATCTAGTGACGCAGTGTAGACTGTTATTCAGCATTGCTGTCTCCTCAGATTGTCAGCTCTTGTGATCAGTCCCCTGCTCCTCGCTCCGGTCTCTCCTGTACAGTGAGGTCTCATTATACCCCTGTATAAGGATCTAGTGACGCAGTGTAGACTGTTATTCAGCATTGCAGTCTCCTCAGATTGTCAGCTCTTGTGATCAGTCCCCTGCTCCTCGCTCCGGTCTCTCCTGTACAGTGAGGTCTCATTATACCCCTGTATAAGGATCTAGTGACGCAGTGTAGACTGTTATTCAGCATTGCTGTCTCCTCAGATTGTCAGCTCTTGTGATCAGTCCCCTGCTCCTCGCTCCCGTCTCTCCTGTACAGTGAGGTCTCATTATACCCCTGTATAAGGAGCTAGTGACGCAGTGTAGACTGTTATTCAGCATTGCTGTCTCCTCAGATTGTCAGCTCTTGTGATCAGTCCCCTGCTCCTCGCTCCGGTCTCTCCTGTACAGTGAGGTCTCATTATACCCCTGTATAAGGATCTAGTGACGCAGTGTAGACTGTTATTCAGCATTGCTGTCTCCTCAGATTGTCAGCTCTTGTGATCAGGCCCCTGCTCCTCGCTCCGGTCTCTCCTGTACAGTGAGGCCTCATTATACCCCTGTATAAGGCTCTAGTGACGCAGTGTAGACTGTTATTCAGCATTGCTGTCTCCTCAGATTGTCAGCTCTTGTGATCAGGCCCCTGCTCCTCGCTCCGGTCTCTCCTGTACAGTGAGGCCTCATTATACCCCTGTATAAGGATCTAGTGACGCAGTGTAGACTGTTATTCAGCATTGCTGTCTCCTCAGATTGTCAGCTCTTGTGATCAGGCCCCTGCTCCTCGCTCCGGTCTCTCCTGTACAGTGAGGCCTCATTATACCCCTGTATAAGGATCTAGTGACGCAGTGTAGTCTGTTATTCAGCATTGCTGTGTCCTCAGATTGTCAGCTCTTGTGATCAGGCCCCTGCTCCTCGCTCCGGTCTCTCCTGTACAGTGAGGCCTCATTATACCCCTGTATAAGGATCTAGTGACGCAGTGTAGACTGTTATTCATCATTGCTGTCTCCTCAGATTGTCAGCTCTTGTGATCAGGCCCCTGCTCCTCGCTCCGGTCTCTCCTGTACAGTGAGGCCTCATTATACCCCTGTATAAGGATCTAGTGACGCAGTGTAGGCTGTTATTCAGCATTGCTGCTTCCTCAGATTGTCAGCTCTTGTGATCAGGCCCCTGCTCCTTGCTCCAGACTCTCCTGTACAGTGAAGCCTCATTATACCCCTGTATAAGGATCTAGTGACACAGTGTAGACTGTTATTCAGCATTGCTGTCTCCTCAGATTGTCAGCTCTTGTGATCAAGCCCCTGCTCCTCGCTCCGGTTTCTCCCGTACAGTGAGGAGTCATTATACCCCTGTATAAGGATCTAGTGACGCAGTGTAGACTGTTATTCAGCATTGCTGTTTCCTCAGATTGTCAGCTCTTGTGATCAGGCCCCTGCTCCTCGCTCCGGTCTCTCCCGTACAGTGAGGCCTCATTATACCCCTGTATAAGGATCTAGTGACGCAGTGTAGACTGTTATTCAGCATTGCTGCGTCCTCAGATTGTCAGCTCTTGTGATCAGGCCCCTGCTCCTCGCTCCGGTCTCTCCTGTACAGTGAGGCCTCATCATACCCCTGTATAAGAATCTAGTGACGCAGTGTACACTATTATTCAGCATTGTTGTCTCTTCAGATTGTCAGCTCTTGTGATCAGGCCCCTGCTCCTCGCTCCGGTCTCTCCTGTACAGTGAGTCCTCATTATACCCCTGTATAAGGATCTAGTGACGCAGTGTAGACTGTTATTCAGCATTGCTGTCTCCTCAGATTGTCAGCTCTTGTGATCAGGCCCCTGCTCCTCGCTCCGGTCTCTCCTGTACAGTGAGGCCTCATTATACCCCTGTATAAGGATCTAGTGACGCAGTGTAGACTGTTATTCAGCATTGCTGTCTCCTCAGATTGTCAGCTCTTGTGATCTGGCCTCTGCTCCTCGCTCCGGTCTCTCCTGTACAGTGATGCCTCATTATACCCCTGTATAAGGATCTAGTGATGCAGTGTAGACTGTTATTCAGCATTGCTGTGTCCTCAGATTGTCAGCTCTTGTGATCAGGCCCCAGCTCATCCCTCCGGTCTCTCCTGTACAGTGAGGCCTCATTATACCCCTGTATAAGGATCTAGTGACGCAGTGTAGACTGTTATTCAGCATTGCTGTCTCCTCAGATTGTCAGCTCTTGTGATCAGGCCCCTGGTCCTCGCTCCGATCTCTCCTGTACAGTGAGGCCACATTATACCCCTGTATAAGGATCTAGTGACGCAGTGTAGACTGTTATTCAGCATTGCTGTTTCCTCAGATTGTCGGCTCCTGTGATCAGGCCCCTGCTCCTCGCTCCGGTCTCTCCTGTACAGTGAGGCCTCATTATACCCCTGTATAAGGATCTAGTGACGCAGTGTAGACTGTTATTCAGCATTGCTGTCTCCTCAGATTGTCAGCTCTTGTGATCAGGCCCCTGGTCCTCGCTCCGATCTCTCCTGTACAGTGAGGCCACATTATACCCCTGTATAAGGATCTAGTGACGCAGTGTAGACTGTTATTCAGCATTGCTGTCTCCTCAGATTGTCAGCTCTTGTGATCAGGCCCCTGCTCCTCGCTCCGGTCTCTCCTGTACAGTGAGGCCTCATTATACCCCTGTATAAGGATCTAGTGACGCAGTGTAGACTGTTATTCAGCATTGCTGTTTCCTCAGATTGTCGGCTCCTGTGATCAGGCCCCTGCTCCTCGCTCCGGTCTCTCCTGTACAGTGAGGCCTCATTATACCCCTGTATAAGGATCTAGTGACGCAGTGTAGACTGTTATTCAGCATTGCTGTCTCCTCAGATTGTCAGCTCTTGTGATCAGGCCCCTGCTCCTCGCTCCGGTCTCTCCTGTACAGTGAGGCCTCATTATACCCCTGTATAAGGATCTAGTGACGCAGTGTAGACTGTTATTCAGCATTGCTGTTTCCTCAGATTGTCGGCTCCTGTGATCAGGCCCCTGCTCCTCGCTCCGGTCTCTCCTGTACAGTGAGGCCTCATTATACCCCTGAATAAGGATCTAGTGATGCAGTGTAGACTGTTATTCAGCATTGCTGTGTCCTCAGATTGTCAGCTCTTGTGATCAGGCACCTGCTCCTCGCTCCGGTCTCTCCTGTACAGTGAGGTCTTATTATACCCCTGTATAAGGATCTAGTGACGCAGTGTAGACTGTTATTCAGCATTGCTGTCTCCTCAGATTGTCAGCTCTTGTGATCAGGCCTCTGCTCCTCTCTCCGGTCTCTCCAGTACAGTGAGGCCTCATTATACCCCTGTATAAGGATCTAGTGACGCAGTGTAGACTGTTATTCAGCATTGCTGTGTCCTCAGATTGTCAGCTCTTGTGATCAGGCCCCTGTTCCTCGCTCCGGTCTCTCCAGTACAGTGAGGCCTCATTATACCCCTGTATAAGGATCTAGTGACGCAGTGTAGACTGTTATTCAGCATTGCTGTGTCCTCAGATTGTCAGCTCTTGTGATCAGGCCCCGGCTCCTCGCTCCGGTCTCTCCTGTACAGTGAGGCCTCATTATACTGTCGGGATCCCTCAGATTACTCTTTCATCTGAAGGACCGATGTTCTTGGGTGTGAAGCATCATATGTCTCTAATTAAATCAGCTCCGTCGAGAAGAACTACACAGACACGGCTGTATGGTACAACTCAGGATGCCTCCAAGACGCCTCTGGCTTATCAGTTAGGCTTCCGTCTTTTATAGTAAAGAATTTAAACATTTTACAGACATGCGCAGTACAAATGATTTTACAACTTGTTTTTGACAAAGAAAGTCATTTAGGCGAAAAAGCAGAGGTATTTGACCTTGGTTCACAAGGGAGATGTCTGAGACATCTCCTCGAAGAACAGATAAGGTTTTAAACAAGAGAATGCAACATAGACAGAACTCAATTTAACTCCTTCAGTTCCTATCATTCCCCCCTTTGACATCTTCATTTTCCACAATCTGGAACACTGGATCCTGCAACAACAGCGGATAGTGGCTCGTTCACCAGGTACTATCCCAGGCCGACGGGTTGCCCAAGGGAGACAGGTCTTCTACCTTCTCCATCCCCCAGATACTGAAGCCACGTCCATCATTGCAAGAGTACGCTCCTTCATGCCAGAAATGAGATGTCAATCTAGGACTCAAAGGAATAATAGTTAAATTCTTGTTGTTTACAGTCAAACTTCCTTATCTATTTCTACATCTTTTCTTGCATACAGAGATACACCAAAAAACAAGTTTCAATAGCACATATATTACGAAGATACAAACAACAATACGTAATAGACTTAGTATAATCCCAGTTATCCAGCCTCCAATACCCTTAAACCAATTAGCTGGATTAAGAAAGGAGAATGTATCTGACCACCAACTATCCTTAGTACGATCATTGTCTTTATCGTACTGATCTCTAAATCTTTGAACATCCTCTATTTTTGATCTTAACTTTAAACTACTGTTGGGATCTATATAATGACAGCAAGCTGGTCCGATGACTTGACACATACCTCCTTGCGCTGCAGTTAAATAATCTAATACTATGGTATGCTGATTAGTGACTATAATAAGCTGATTTTGGACAGCAACGGTGGTGTTCAATATATCCAATATATCCCATATTTGGTCATCTAAGTAATCTGTAGCCCTGACTAATTTATCCCACATTTGAGTAATCATAGGATAAATAAAAATAGAACTGACAATTTTATTGGCCACACTCATCTGCACTATATGTGGTCTCCCAGAGAGGCGAGGTGTATTGTCAGCAGCTCTTTTGTACAACGTGTGTTTAGGTATGCTCTAAGTATTCAACTGGTCATTCGGAATAACAAAGGTAGCTGGAGTCAAACGACCCAGAGTACAAGCACCTTTTACCCCTACTGGCAACCATTTATATGCATTGTCTCCACATACCCAGTACATGTCACTAGGTAGGTCCCATAGGGCTGAATGTTGTAATACCAGTCTATGAACTAAATCTATGAACGCAGATACATTCTGAAGCATACACCAATTTGGAAGTTGTCCTAAAGGGCTACAATACCCTACATCGGAATTTCCACAGGTGGGAGTTCCTTTCTCATATCCAGATGACTCGTTGCAAGGTATATTACCTGAAATATTAAAACAAGTTTCATTATTGCCCTGGGGAAATAAATTGGAATACTCCCAGGACGTATTATGCAACCTTCTTTCTAGCAGTATTGGTTTGAAGGCATCAGTAGAGTGGGAAGTTACATTAAAACTAACTTGTAGGCCATACATTGGAATTTGCCCCAGGTAGGTTAATCGAGTTCTATTCCTGGGTACTCAAGCTCCCCTTTATATGCCAGATATTGAAGATATGTGTTACTTCCTGAAAGATTACCCTGCCACCAAGGGTATCCTACCCATCCCACAATAGGTATACCAACAGTTGTGTTCCATAACTTCACATTATTTGTGGCATTATTAGCAAGTGTATCAGAACAACTGGTCCAGGCAAATAATTCCTCGGGTGGCATAGGAATAACAAGGAACGGAATACTAGTGGCTGATACTGGTGAATGTGTGCAGATCCAGCAAATGATTTGACCAATCATTCAGTAATTTTTCATGATGTTGTATAAACTTATTATTCAAGGACATTGGAGAATTTAGATTGTCCCACGCAGCTACCATTATTACAGATAATGCAACAAAACCAAACCAAAACATTATGCACTCTTATGCTTTGTTAACTCCTGTGGCTAGTTTGCAATGCGATGCGTGGATCCAGGTTGGTCGTCCTTCCAACTTAACAGAAGTAGGCGTTATTAGGAGTACTTGGTAAGGTCCTTGATATCGGGGTTCAAGGGTCTTTCTGGAGTGTTTCTTGACATATACGTAATCACCAGGTTGTAGACAATGAGTTCCTTCCACACTATCTGGATCTCTGTCTGATTCAATTGTTTCAGGGACACCGAATCGTGGTACTAGTTCCATCACCAGTTTCTTTGCAGTGGCTCGAGCTGTAGCCGTTTTCACCGGGTAGGCCTCTGGCCATCCAGAGAAGAGATCTACACATACTAGGATATTTGCATACACTCCTACCTTGGTAGCTGTATGTCGTCAATCTGCCGTCTCTGAAACGGGTAGAGAGGCCTAGGTGTCGCTTTCTTAGGGACTTTTACTGTTTTACCTGGGTTGTGCTGTGCACAGATGAGGCATGATTGTACAAGTTTCGCGGCTGCGCAACTGAAGCCAGGAGCAATCCAGAAGGCATCTACCATGGCACACATGTGACTTTTTGAGGTGTGATTGGGGCCATGTGCTGCTTGCGCCATGATTGGGAACAGGGACTTTGGTGGGCACATTTTATCCTTATTCTCCCATACTCCATTTGAGTTCAGCTCAGCTCCCAGTCTCCCCCGGTGTACCTTCTCTGTTTGGGCAGCCTTTTGCTGGAGGGATTTCAGGACATCTAGACCCAATGTGGCTGGAATACGCTGACTCCCCGCCACCGTCCACTGCTCTCTCTAGGCCGCCTTGTGCTATTTTAGCAGCCTCGTTCGCCCTTCTATTGCCCTCTACCTCCACGGAGTCACCTTTGTGTGTGCTTTTACCTTGACAATGCCAACCTGGACTGGTAACATCAATGCCTCCATCAATTGTTTCACCAGCTCTGCATTTTTAATGGGCTTCGAATCTGTGAAAATATTAGCGACTTTACCTGCAGCGGCTCTACACGCCTCAGTGAGTGCCTTCAACTCTGCCTCCTGCGCCGACATGTGAGGATACTACTGCATACCCAGTGTAGAATCGTCCATCCTGGTGGTATCTGGGGCCATCTACAAAAAAGAAACTCAAAGTCTGCATTAGGAACAGGTTTTTCATGAATGTGTGCAAACCCAACTGTCTCCTGACTCATCAGTTCTATGCAGACATGTTCATGCGTCATGTCAAAGTATCCTTCCTCACTCGCTAATACGGTCACCAATTCCCCCTTTTCTGAATCCACAGGCAGTAGGGTGGCTGGATTCAGAACGTTACATCTTTTGAGGAGTGACATACTCAGGAATTAGTAGAGCACACTCAAGTCGGAGCTGTCTGGCCCTAGACAGATGTTTTGGTTGAACTTGTAGGAGTATGGCATGGATGTCATGTGGGGAATAGATTGTCAAAAGAAACGTCAGTGTCATCTCACATGCCTTCCCTATTACGTCTCCACTTTTTTCCTTGTGCTCCAGCATACATGACAGGTCGTTTTATTGTCCTTGTTTGCTCAATTTCTTTAGCTACCTTAAGGAGGTCTTTCGGATCTACATGTCTCCATTCAGGTCTGGCTGTCTGTACTGCGTCTCGTAAGTCTTTGTTCATACCGTCAATGAATGCATTCACCAGTATTCTAACATCAAGTGGGTTTATGCAAATGTACCCCATGTCTGCCCATTTCAGCTGTAACCGTCCAAGGTATATCTCTACTCTCTCTCCTCTTTGCTGTGTCACATTAGTCAGGAGTACAGACTGCTCTGATTGTTCCACTGCAGCCCATTGTCTTAGTGACTCACAGTACGTCTCCCCAGATCGTGCAGATTTATCATCCATGCCCCAAGCCTGATTCTTTGTCACATCTGTGTGTGTCTTAATTATATGATCTAGTGCGTCACCTGCCTTTAAACTCATCAACCTCTCTAGGTCTGCCCAGGTACACTTATATGTCTGCTGTACTTCCTTTATGTGTCTGTAAAACGGGAATGGTTGGTCTTCAGGGGCAGGCAGCTGCTTCAGCAAAGCTAGCTGGTCAGAGGGGCTCCAGGGATAATACACCTGTATCTTTCTTATTCTAGTCACACTTCTAGGTCCTGCTGGGGTTGGCCGTCTGATGTCTACTGTCAGCTTACTCCTCAAGGGCCAATGTCCCCACTACCCACTATCCACACTATTATGTCAGCTTCTTATGATCTTGTCTGGATAGGATTTAGTGCAATTCTCTTAGGTCAGTAGCACAGGTCACACAAGTAGCTATTCAGTCTGGATTTGTCTGAGTCTGACCACAGTGTTTACAAGTCCATCTGTTTTGTCTGGGTCTCTGGTTACACTTTGTCAATCAAACATTCATAATACACCTTCCACACTGCTGCACATTCTCAAGCATCATTTATTCACTTGCTATTTTCTTCCCTTGTCTGTGCCTTTTTGTACATCCAAACATTCACACTCTGGTATTTTTGCCTTTTTCAATATTTGTCCCACTTGTTTTACTGCTTCCTTCCTTCTCTGTATTTTGTAATTTGACACAATTTGCTATACAAATCAATCACACAACTAGAAGCAGGTTCAAACACATTAATGACCAAGCAATCACTTACAATTCCCTTCTAAATTAGGCACCATATCTTACTTTTAACTTCCAATCTTCAATTAAGTACTGTTGCTTTAAAATGCACAAATCTTTCAGCGTGTACCTTACGGATAGAATTACAGAGAATTTTGAGCACAGCTCACACTCAGCAGAGATAAGAGCGAAGGGAGAAGAAAAACTACGCAGCTCCATCCTTCACCCCTCCCGTCAGAATGCAGCGTCGTCCTTCACAGAATTCTGTAGTTCTTTAGACTTATCAAAATCAATTTCTACAAAGAAACTCAAAATCACGGGATTTCACTGTAAGGGCAGATAACTGTATAATGAGATTAACCATGTCTTGCCCTTTTTCTGGCCAAATGCATTCAGGAAACTTTACAATGTAATGCCACATATAACACGAACTATATCATTACTCAATTCATTCAGTCTCAGATGTAGATTTGAAATATCTATAACGCATCTGTCCGGGATTCCACCACAACTAGAAAGGTCACAAATCTCTTGACACAAAAATGATGTGTGATGATTCATTCATACGTGCTCATTCACTGATTTTTTTTTTTTTTTATACTCAATTACTCATCTCTCATCTTATTCAGAGGTTCTCATAGACATATATACAAGGATTCACACAGCCTGCCTATCTTGCACTTTGGATTTGATTAATACTTTTTCCAGGTTCTTTGCTGCACTACTTCCATATCTATCCTCAATTATATCACATAACCGATTTCCTTCTTCAGGTGTCTTTCCCTGACTGTTCCCCATTTTATCTTTTATTCTTATCCTGTTTCTCTTGTTGTCTTCCTGTTAGTCCCCTGCCTTAGGTGGTGTATTGGGTAAGCTCAAGACTAGGCTCTACTATACCTCGTTACCTTCTTCCTAAGGTGCTAACAGGCTAAATGGAGTGTCTGTTCCTCGGTGTACTACGTGTTTCGTGTACTTATATGCTATGTAGCATCCGAACAGAAATACTCCCACAACACACAGGATTGTAAATAAAGTGTCCATCTACTGGGGTTCTTCAGTCATATCCTGTCACAGGCTCATTTCACGGTCCTGTGCTCATTCGGTCACACTCTTATCTGTCACAAGGTTTATTCGTAAAGGGTGTTGATTTAAGCTTAGGCGGTGACCTCCCCGAAAGGACGCTGTCACATGACCCAGTTAGGCAATATCACCACTCTTTGAACGAATACCTACTGTGCAGCTTATTTTTCTACTTTCCACAACCTTTCAAATCAAAGTAGCCATTCAACAACCTCCTCTATTCCTAGTGCGGAACCGTCTATTGTGAAAAACTTGTCCGTCCGGGCTGCGCAGTATGAACTGTTCACCCAGCCTTATATTCCGTAATGTCAGACCTCTCCCATTTTGATTTGCATCAGCTCTTTTTCTAAAAATAGCTGTGCACACACAGAACCTACAGTAACCTCTCATTCGAGCAGAAATTACATATGCGTGTCACACCCGATTTCCTCAGAGTTCTTATATGGACCTGATTTTACGGCCCCCTCCTCTACTAGATTCCCCTTTATACGGACCTTAGTTATAATGATAGATTATGAAGAGCAGAGAAGAGAAAAATTGATCTCTTACCTGGCCAGGTGTTTAGGTCTGCTGTTCACAATTTCATCAGTAACTGGAGTGGTCTGTAGATCGGGTAGTCTTGGAGAGGTGCCTATATCAGGTCCCTGTTTCGGGCGCCAGGAAACTGTCGGGATCCCTCAGATTACTCTTTCATCTGAAGGACCGATGTTCTTAGGTGTGAAGCACCATATGTCTCTAATCAATTGCTCCGTCGAGAAGGATAACACAGACACGGCTGTATAATACCACTCGGGATGCCTCTCAAGACGCCTCTGGCTTATCAGTTAGGCTTCCGTCTTTTATAGTAAAGAATTTAAACATTTTACAGACATGCGCAGTACAAATGATTTTACAACTTGTTTTCGACAAAGAAAGTCATTTAGGCGAAAAAGCAGAGGTATTTGACCTTGGTTCACAAGGGAGATGTCTGAGACATCTCCTCGAAGAACAGATAAGGTTTTAAACAAGAGAATGCAACATAGACAGAACTCAATTTAACTCCTTCAGTTCCTATCACAGGGGTCTAGTGAAGGCTTTTTAGCCCTTTCCTCAGACTGTAGCTCCTGGGAACAGGCCCTCACTCCTGTCCCTTCACTATAAAGCCTGGGCTTCATTATACAACTGTGCAGGGGTCTAGTGAAGGCTTTTTAGCCCTTTCCTCAGACTGTAGCTCCTGGGCACATGCCCTCACTTCTGTCCTTTCACTATAAAGCCTGGGCCTCATTATACAGCTGTGCAGGGGTCTATTGAAGGCTTTTTAGCCCTTTCCTCAGACTGTAGCTCCTGGGAACAGGCCCTCACTCCTGTCCCTTCACTATAAAGCCTGGGCCTCATTATATAGCTGTACAGGGGTCTAGTGAAGGCTTTTTAGCCCTTTCCTCAGACTATAGCTTCTGGGAACAGGCCCTCACTCCTGTCCCTTCACTATAAAGCCTGGGCCTCATTATACAGCTGTACAGGGGTCTAGTGAAGGTTTTTTAGCCCTTTCCTTAGACTGTAGCTTCTGGGAACAGGCCCTCACTCCTGTCCCTTCACTATAAAGCCTGGGCCTCATTATACAGCTGTACAGGGGTCTATTGAAGGCTTTTTAGCCCTTTCCTCAGACTGTAGCTTCTGGGAACAGGCCCTCACTCCTGTCCCTTCACTATAAAGCCTGGGCCTCATTATACAGCTGTACAGGGGTCTAGTGAAGGCGGCTTTTTAGCCCTTTCCTCAGACTGTAGCTCCTGGGAACAGGCCCTCACTCCTGTCCCTTCACTATAAAGCCTGGGCCTCATTATACAGCTGTACAGGGGTCTAGTGAAGGCTTTTTAGCCCTTTCCTCAGACTGTAGCTTCTGGGAACAGGCCCTCACTCTTGTCCCTTCACTATAAAGCCTGGGCCTCATTATACAGCTGTACAGGGGTCTAGTGAAGGCTTTTTAGCCCTTTCCTCAGACTGTAGCTTCTGGGAACAGGCCCTCACTTCTGTCCCTTCACTATAAAGCCTGGGCCTCATTATACAGCTGTACAGGGGTCTAGTGAAGGCTTTTTAGCCCTTTCCTCAGACAGTAGCTTCTGGGAACAGGCCCTCACTCCTGTCCCTTCACTATAAAGCCTTGGCCTCATTATACAGCTGTACAGGGGTCTAGTGAAGGCTTTTTAGCTCTTTCCTCAGACTGTAGCTCCTGGGCACAGGCCCTCACTCCTGTCCCTTCACTATAAAGCCTGGGCCTCATTATACAGCTGTACAGGGGTCTAGTGAAGGCTTTTTAGCCCTTTCCTCAGACTGTAGCTCCTGGTCACCATGTGATCTCACCATAACCCTAACAAGCTAATTAAGGTGTGAAATCTTGATCAAAATTATCTCAGTACACAAATCTCCAAGGGTGCCCAAAGTTTTGCATCGCCCTTTTTCCTTTTTGCAATTATGAAATTGTCAAAAAGTCTCTCTATATATTTTTATTATTATTTTTGCCTAAAATACAAAGGCCATGTGTCATCTTAGAGGTTCGGCCTTTTAGAGATCATTTCATCTTCATCTTACTACTGCTCACAATAACGGTCATTTTGACCCGGGGCGCCCACACTTTTACATGCCGCTGTCAATGCTTCGTCCCGCTGGTGCTCAATATTTAATAGGGTCTTACTATTAAACTTAATGAAAAGTTTGGTGAATTTCTTTGAGCTGCTATTACTAGAGATGAGCGAATATCGTCGGAGAAGTTGTTATTGGCTAATATCACTTACCGAATAGCTGCATCGGGACCCCGGATCCCTGGAGCGCTCCCGATAATCAGCTGCATGTGTCGCCCTCCATGCAGGTGCTGTGACTATCACACAGCGCGACACACGCAGCTGATTATCGGGAGCGCTCCAGCACACTGAGTCCTGCACACACTGAGGCCCCTGATCATGTGACCCCTGACTCCTCCCCTCCTGTGACCTCATCACAGGTCCTGTGCACTGCACAGAGCAGTCATATATGTGGCAGACACTCCTGGATCTTCTGCTTTCTGGGCCGGTTCCTCCTGTGAGTCCTATTAACCCTTTCGCTCCCTGTATTCTCCTTTCTGACCAGGACAATATCTGAATTCGGATAGTGTGACAGGAATTTAAGCAATGTGGAAGGAAAAAATGACAATTTTACTTTTTTTCCTCACAAAAATGTGACTTTAGCCCCCAAAATTAGCAGCGTAACAAATACTTATTTTCCCCACTGTAGTTTGTAGACTCCATATACAGATCCCTTAAGTACGAAAAGAGCTGAATTCCCCACTTAAGTTATTGCATTTTGGAAATTGCCCCCACTGGGAATTTTTCTCCAGGTAAAGGCACAATTGTGTCTCCATGGGGGTTGTGCTCACAGCCCAACATCGTGTGGCCTCCAAAGAAATGCCACCCCACACCATTACTGACCCTGTTATGAAATGAGTCACCGTAGGAGGCAAAAACAGAAATACTAGCTAAGTCCAGAAAACCAGAGAAGTTGGCAGCTATCGGATTGCAGACCCCTGAACCTATCAACAACAACTAGCAGTAGCTGTGGGGGGTTCCTACGGTGCCCTAGACCCCTCAATCACAGCCGGAGAACTACATAGCCTAAAGACAGAAAGGGAAATCTAAACTGCCCCAAAGCAGACCCCAAAGCAATAGGCAGCCCCCAACATATAATGACGGTGAAGCAAGATGAAAAAACACTCACACAGATAGAAAGATAGACTGAGCAAATGATGGGGCCCAAGCTAACTAGATAGGACAGGATAGAAAAGCTGCTGTCTGTAATCCGCCAAAAACCCTATCAAAACAAGAGCCAACAGACTGATAGGGAAAAAAGCCCTGAAGACGCTAGGCTTCAAAAAGACTATATCAGTACTCAGGTATTTTCTGAAGATAGAGCAAAAAGGAATTCAGCTCACCCCAGCAGGGAATGGCAGAAATCAAGAAAACAATGCAAAACAAAACCAAAACACAAATGCAAAAGGTAGAGCAGAAAACTTAGCTTTTGAGGAGCAGGAATCAGACTGGTCTCCTAGAATCCCTCAGAGAGATCACCAGCAAGGCAGAAGGGCGTCGGCTGCCTTATATCCAGTCAGTAATTCCCGTCACCCAGTCATCATCATCCTGCCCAGGTGTTTGGTAATCAGCCTCACTACCTTCCTTCACCAGAAGCGGGAGTTCATCAGACCTCAATGGTGAAGGGGAAAATGAACTCACAACATGACCCACTGCCAAACCGGTCATGCTGAAGGATGTTGCAGGCAGCAGATCGCTCTCCACGGCGTCTCCAGACTCTGCTACGTCTGTCACATGTGCTCATTGTGAACCTGTTTTCATCTGTGAAGAGCACAGGGCGCCAGTGGTGAATTTGCCAATCCTGGTGTTCTGTGGCAAATGCGAAGCGTCCTGTGCGGTGTTAGGCTGTGAGCACAACCCCCATCTGTGGACGTCGGGCACTCAGACCATCTTCATGGAGTCAGTTTCTAACCGTTTGTGCAGACACATGAACATTTGTGGCCTGCTGAAGATCATTTTGCAGGGCTCTGGCAGTGCTCCTCCTGTTCCTCCTTGCGCAAAGGTTGAGGTAGCGGTCCTGCTGCTGGGTTGTTGCTCTCATACGGCTCCCTCCACATCTCCTGGTGGACTGGCCTGTCTCCTGGTAGCGACTCCAGCCTCTGGACACTACGCTGGCAGACACAGCAAACCTTGTCACAGCTCGCATTGATGTGCCATCCTGGATGAGCTGCACTACCTGAGCCACTTGTGTGGGTTGTTGAGTCCGTCTCATGCTACCACGAGTGTGAAGGCACAGCCAACATTCAAAAGTGACCAAAACGTCAGCCAGAAAGCATTGGTACTGGGATGTGGTCTGTGGTCCCCACCTGCAAAACCACTCCTTTATTGAGGGTGTCTTGATAATTGCCAATAATTTCCATCTGTTGTCTATTCCATTTGCACAACAGCATGTGAAATTGATTGTCAATCAGTGTTGCTTCCTAAGTGGACAGTTTGATTTCACAGAAGTTTGATTTACTTGGAGTTATTTTCTGTTGTTTAAGTGTTCCCTTTATTTTTTTGAACAGTGTATATAGATAGAGAGATTTTTTTTTCTATCTACTCCAATGTGTACAGGATAATAGAGTATAATAAAGTAGTTATGGACGTGACGTAACTAACATTGTGCAGTGACTCTGCTTTCCATATAGTGATGGATATTTCTTGTTGCTGAAACTGTGATTTTTTTTTCCACTTTACACCTTTTTTAAACCCCTCTGATCAGTGCGATCATACAACATACAAGCCTCTGATGGCTCCGGTGATGCCCTGTACTACTGTAGTGCCGTGTATCATCACTGCCTGTCGGTGTAATACTAACGGCCCCAGACACATGAGATCAGAGTTGGCTGATCGGTCATTTGGCAGACGGCGATCTCTCCCGACTCCCCCATACACACAAATATTCCAGCTTTCCTGTGGTCTGTATGAGAGAGTCGCCTCCAGACTCCTCTAGAGGAGGATTATCTACAGGAAGAACAAACGGATTATCCTCTGAAATTCAGGATGCCGGATCCTTCTCTGCCCTGACATCATCTGTCGGGAGGCCCCCAAATACATTATATGGTCGGCCAAAACCCCCGAAATCAGTGCTTTCATGGAACTTTAGTCTGTGTATGGGGGCGTTATAAGGTAACTTATTGGACGCTGCCTCTGGCCCGGCCTAATAGACCTTCATACATTGCAGCCCAGACCCCATTATTAGGCATGTAAGTATCGTAGTAACTAGGCCGCCCCATACTATCGAGTACTTGGAGGCGGGCGTCATTCAGCCAAACTCTGTCACACCTTCTTAGATGTCATGTTTGCTTTTCACAGCAGCAAATGGATAAACTGTCAGGGTTTTTGTTGCAGCCTCATCTGTGCCGTCCCTGCGGTGTACATCTATGTTCTGGGGCCCAAACAGATTCATTTCTCTTTAATAAATGTTTAACATGTAAACATTATAAAATGTGTCTTCTGCTTTTTGCATATTTTTTTCTTCTTACAAGAATTGTTGGAGCCAATTTTCCTTAGAAACATTTTAATATCGGCTTTTTCTGGAGTTTTTCCTGTAATATAGGAAAGCCTAAGGCCAGAAATAAACCCCATAAATCACTGTACATGGAGACTTAGGGATCAGATCATTTCTGTCCGTTGTGTTTGTGGAAACTAAAAATCTTTTCTAAAAGCCTCAAACTTCTGTGTGTGACTCAGAGCTGAGATCTAACGTGATAGAAGATTCCAGTGCGGGGAAGACGGGAAACCTTCATATAGACGGCCGGTGGGGATGGAGGCAGTGACCGACTCTGGCCAAATCTGTCTCTAGAGCCGCAGTAGAAGATGAAGATGTCGTCCTCATCATGAAGGAGTTATTTCTCATGTCGTGTGTAATGAATATCTCCTGCAGTATTGATAATGCCGATTCCAGTGTCGGTAATGAGACGAGAATTAGCGTTATGGAAGATGAGTCTATGAGGAACGTGTTCAGCTGCCGACTCCGAGGAGGAAACTGCTTGTTGTCTGTGGCCTAAATATATAGGTTTTATTAGTAGATGTCAGGGGAGAAAACTAAACCCTGTAAGATAATAAATCTCCTCCTATGTTTCCCTTATTATCTCCAGTAATTGTATTATTACACAGGATTCTTATGATGTTACATCCGATCATCTTCTTCTCATTCAGGTCTCTACAATATCGGATCCTCTCAGTGAAGATCTTCTAC
The DNA here is from genome assembly GCF_039654945.1 of Dendrobates tinctorius. NCBI lineage: Eukaryota > Metazoa > Chordata > Amphibia > Anura > Dendrobatidae > Dendrobates > Dendrobates tinctorius. The sequence continues at coordinate 51,374 of NW_027362209.1, forward strand.
AGAAGAGAATTTTCCTGATTTCCCCATCAAGGATGGATATGGACAGAGACAAGATGGCGGAGAGGATGTTACACCTCACCCTAGAGATCCTCTTCCGTCTCACTGGAGAGGTGAGAGATTCTGATGACGTCACATTACATCATTCTTATCTATGGGAATAACAGATGGACAGAACTGGAGAGGTGAGGACTCTGGAAATGTCTGTAGTGAGATTTATTAATGTGTCTCTCCATTACCAGGATTACACAGTGGTGAAGAAGACCTCTAGTGATCGCTGTCAGGACCCTGTGTCTGAGGGATGCGGAGGACCCCTGAGCCCAATCACGGGGCCTCCACCTCACCCCTTGATCCATGAGGACATCAATGACCAGAAGATCCTAGAACTCATCTACAAGATGATGGAGCTGCTGACTGGAGAGGTGACACTGCTGGGAATGCTGGGACATTATACAGTAACACTATGAAGGGATCGGGGGGATGACGGTATCATTGTATGTGTCAGGTTCCTATAAGGTGTCAGGATGTCGCTGTCTATTTCTCCATGGAGGAGTGGGAATATTTAGAAGGACACAGAGATCTCTACAAGAACGTCATAATGGAGGTTCCCCAGCCCCTCACATCACCAGGTAATAGACAGGACTAAATACACACGGCCTATAATTATCTGTATGTAGAGAATGAATTCAGTCCCTGTATGTGTTTGCTCCAGATCTATCCAGTAAGAGGACAACACCAGAGAGATGTCCCCGTCCTCTTCTTCCACAGGACTGTAACCAAGAAGATCCCAGTGTTCCTCAGGATCATCAGGTAGATGGAGAGAAGGTGTCAGGAGATCTCCCCTATGATGTGTAGATGGCTGTGAAGGTCTTGTGCTCAGTCTTGTTTTATTTCACCATCCTGTTAGCTCTTCTCTGATCTTGCTCTTGCTTTTCTATTTTTTTTTTTTAAATGTGGTACCCAGAACTGGACACAGTGTTCCAGAAGAGATCTGACCAAGAAGGAGTAGACGAGAATAATTATTTGACGTGAGAGAGAGGATTAAAAAAGATATAAATAAACTGGAGAAGTGGGCAGCAACTAACAGAATGGTTTTTAACAGGGAAAAATGCAAAGTACTACATCTGGGCAATAAAAATGAAAAAAGCATATACAGAATGGGAGGAATAGGGCTAAGCAACAGCACATGTGAAAAAGACTTGGGTATACTAATAGATCACAGACTGAATATGAGTCAACAGTGTGATGCAGCAGCAAAAAAGGCAAATGCAATTCTAGGATGTATTAACAGAAGCATACAGTCTAGATCATGTGAAGTCATTATTTCCCTCTACTCCTCTTTGGTCAGACCTCATCTGGAATATTGTGTCCAGTTTTGGTCACCACATTTTAAAAAAGACATCAACAAACTTGAGCAAGTTTAGAAAAGAGCGATCAGAATGGTGACCGGTCTGCAAACCCTGTCTTATGAGATGCAGGATTTTGGAATGTTTAGTTTGCAAAAGAGAAGACTGAGAGGAGACTTAATAGCTGTCTACAAATATCTAAAGGGCTGTCACATTGTAGAAGGATCAACTTTATTCTCATTTGCACAAGGAAAGACTAGAAGCAATGGGATGAAACTGAATGGGAGGAGACACAGATTAGATATTAGAAAAAACTTTTTGACAGCTAGAGTGATCAATGAGTGGAACAAGCGGCCACGAGAAGTGGTGAGTTCTCCTTCAATGGAAGTCTTCAAACAGAGGCTGGACAGACATCTGACTGGGATGATTTAGCGAATCCTGCTTTGAGCAGGGGGTTGGACCAGATGGTCCAGGAGGTCCCTTCCAACTCTGCGATTCTATGATTCTATGATGTAGACTCTATACTTCTCTTAATATGTCACAGAACTTCTGTTGGCAGCGGATTACCCACGATTCTCTCCAAGCGTGTGTCAACAGAACTTGTTTATTCAGGAACAATATATGATAAGCTTAATAGATCAGGAATAAATCATTTGTGTGCCTTTATCTGTGCAGCATCTACAACAGGCTGCTTCTCTCATACACAGACACAGCAGGATAACAGGAAGTACAGTCACATGCTCTCCCTGTGTGAGCCTCTGGGAGTGTTTTTTTTAAACTTTAAACTTTATAAACAGCATACAAATCTAGCAACTAAACACTCGTAGACAGGAATGGAGTTGTTGCACTAAACATATTCCAACAACTTGTGTAATGAGAACGGTGGAGATGGCAGGATTAGAGCTGATCATAGATGGGACTTCTCCATCTGTCTGTGACTTTTGCAATATTTGTTTCAGGGTGAAGATCTGACCCATATTAATACTACAGAGACATATGTGAGGGGTGATGAGCAGTGTAAAGAGATTCCCACATATGACCACCAAGGTGAGTAGCAACCACTAAATTCAGAGAAGTCACAGATTTGTAGTCCGGCCGTATTACCATGATCACCATTTTGCCTCTAGACCAGAACATTCTCCTCCACCCAAAACTGTTCAAATCACTTTGGGCATTGAAAATCCTTTTCTATAGAACTTACAACCTGTAGGATCCACCTACCTCAAAACGCTGACCGTTACCTGCCCAGATCTGTAACTATAAAGCCAAATGATAGCGTATGTAGAATGTGCTGACAAAATAGAAAGTCACATGAAGGAAAATATTATGATGGGCCTGTAAGAGAAAGTGGAGGGTAATGATGCTGTTGGCTTCCTAGAATCCTGAGATCTAATTTCAGGGCTGAAATCTCATCTCCAGAGATCTTGATACCCTAGATATCTCCATTTGCGCATGCATGGCTCCCCGGCGGCCATGTTCACGGAGTCCACCGCACAGGAAGAAACCACGGCTATGCAGGGGCCTCTGGCCTTTCACGACATGTCGGTAGAGCACCCTCGCAGCGGCGGACACCCCGGGCAACAGCAGTGGTGGCCACCCTGGGCAGCAGCAGTGGCCACCCCGGACAGCAGCAGCGGACACCCCAGGCAGCAGTGCCAGGCACCCCAGCAGCACCAAACACTCGCAGCGGTGCACTGCACATCAGACACCCCCTCATTCCACCCTGCGGCCTGCAGCATCACCCCACTCCTGCCTCCTCGAGAAGCGACCCTGGACCCCGCTTCGCCACAGCAATAAGACGCATGGATTATAAGAAGCACCACCATTTTATTAAAAAAAAATGTTTTCCTATTTTTCTCCTCAAACTCTTATAATCCAAAGTGTTTTATAATCCCAAAAATACGGTAACATGTTTTTTATTCTAGTTCTTTTTGTACAGATTCATTTTGTATGGTAGTCTGATGATGGAGGGATCGGCCTGCCTCACTTATGTGATCTGCAACTACCTGGTAGCCTTTAAAATAAGGTCTCCATTACCTCTGCCAAATGCCTGAGATCTAAATATAAGACACCTCAGCTCTGCACTATTATAAAAAGTTATCCGTAAATGTCTAATCTTTCTTCTTGAAACTCATCTGACAGAAAATATTGGCCCTTACGATACTTTAGATTGCCAAGAGCCACCGAGCCCCAAACTCTAATTACCCAGACAGTTTTCACCAGGACAAATACACCAGCTGAGCACAGAGGACTGAACCAGAGGAGAACAAGGCTGTATCCGGCAGATTCCGGGAATAGGCTTCAAGCTTTAGGAGGGTTTGGTGCTTTCTAATTGGCTTAAGCAGGTAGCAGATTGCTACCAGATTGCTGGACAGCACACAAATCCATACTGCCAGGCTGGATGAAACTACTGGTCTCAGGCACCCTAATCTTAGTGGCTGGACAGAGCCAGCGCCACCCAGAACTTCTGGTTTCGATGTCTCTTCTATTACCAGCAACGCCTGCACCATAAATAAGGCGCTGCTTGGTGATGGAATCAAACATCGCAGGAGCAGATTCCAGTGGAGAGGGGACACACCATCTGCAGATGCCCTAATATAGCAAAATTACAGGAAACTAAAGCAAATTAAGTACAAATATTCCAAACACTGGAAAGATAATAAAGGGCTCAACTCGCTGAACAATACAAAATAAATAGAATCTCATGCAAGAACTATTAAGCACAACAAGAGATCAAAATAGAGTTTTTCAAAGCTCAAATACAATTTATTGAAATGATAATAAACAGAGCATGAGTGCTAATATAGGTTGCAGCAGACATAAACACAAGGTGATTGTGCAGCACCTTAAAAAATATGGAAAAATATAAATATTTTTGTGTAACATAAGCAGTTATTTCACAAATATAGAACACAATAGAGAGCAACCCCCCAATTGAAGTAATATATATTCCCAAATGCAGGGGTGTTACATACAATCAGTACCAAGGGTAGGATACAATCTATAAAGTGCAAGAGTGCTCTGTGCTAATAGAGCCAAAGGGCGTTAAATGTAAACAACATGTAATGAAAACTGCCTATGCGCAATACAAAACTAAATATAAGGGCTGCATAAAAGAGTAACACTTACATGTAATGTGAATGCTGCTGTCAAACCTACCGCCCCTACGCGCGTTACGCCGCAGCTTCCTCAGGAGGCGTGGTTTCAATATGCCCCGGATCTAGTATTTATAGTGCGGTCAACCAATGAACCGCTTTCCCTAGTAAGGGATGTAGATTTCAAGACATGCGCACTAGCGCCCATAGTGACGTTCAATAGTGACTCATCCAGTTCCTAAAGTCCACGGAATAAGCGGCGCATGCGCTGTAGAGTCCCCCTAACAAACAGGGAGTCTATCATCAGCGCTCAATGGCAGGAAGGCAGCTCGAGCTGCTAAGCAGCCAGAAACGGCCAACCACCTACTGAGCACGTCCGAAGACTCCTAGTGAGGACAAAACTGGGCATGCGCACAAAAGAGGACCAATTGAATATGGAATACCAATCCTGTTTATGTCTGCTGCAACCTATATTAGCACTCATGCTCTGTTTATTATCATTTCAATAAATTGTATTTGAGCTTTGAAAAACTCTATTTTGATCTCTTGTTGTGCTTAATAGTTCTTGCATGAGATTCTATTTATTTTGTATTGTTCAGCGAGTTGAGCCCTTTATTATCTTTCCAGTGTTTGGGATATTTGTACTTAATTTGTATGTTCTGTTTTATAACAGTTTGATTCCCCTAATGGACTTTAAAACCAAAGAGAAAGCTTGGCAAGTGAAAGCGTCTGATTTGTTTAAACAGAGTGTTTCTGCTAATTTTAATGATACCCAGAATGATGAAAAGGGACTGTTGTCTAAATATAAAAATTTGACAAATAAGAAAACACGCATATGGTGGACTAAAACATCTATAGATAACTACATCAAACAGAAGATTATACCTCGAGGTCTTCGTATACAGCTTTATCCGACTTTTGGGCTTGATGATCTTGAATTGATTACTAAATGGGAGAGTGTTTCCTCAGCATGCTCTTTTTCCTTTATGGAAATTATTAATACAAAAAACACTGGGATTTTGAAGGAAATTGATGAGGAACTTAATAAATTACAGGTTGAGCTGGTGGCCAAAATACCTAAGGAGACTTTGGATAAATTTTATCGTGACCTTGATCAAGATCTAGAAAAATGGGAAAATCAGATCAGTAAAAATAAAATGAGGAAATACCAACGTGACGTACAAGATTACAATCAGAAAAGAGTTTTTCGTTGGCAAAATAAACTCTCTGAGGAAAATAATATTCAATCCTCTAGTAGGAGTCCTTCAGTTTCCTCTATTTCTTCAATTTCGAGTAGTGCTGCCTCCATTCACGAAAGGGAATATTATACTCCTAGACGTGTGAGAACAAGATTTGGTGGCAGAGCCAGAGGTACAGCAAGGTACCAAACCAATTTTGGCACTAGGAAAAATGATAAACCTAAGGTAATAAATCTTTCCTCACATATTCTTTCGAACAAACAGATTGAATTATTGGAAAAGGGACTAACCTTTTCTCCATGTCAACAATTAGATTCCTTCACGGCAATAAAAGATGTGCATCTATTTGCGAGGAAGTTGATACTTAAAAGATTCCATGAGAAAAATAACATGGGATTGCAACTTAATTCGGATGAGGAAAAGGCAGCTCTTGAAATTTTAGAATCTCTAGCTGAAGAAAACTACCCCGTTGAGTCGGTGATTTCTTTCCCCGTTTCTCTGTTTAACAAATCAAAAAAATTTCCCACTATAAATTCATGTCCAGCTGTTGACATTTTTGTTAAATTAGTGACACAAGATATAGAAAAGTTGAAAAATAATTATTATGCTAGTCCAGCTAACAAAAATGAAAGAAAAATAATCGCAGAATTGCAAGGCTGGACTGATGTGATTTTTAAAAAAGCAGATAAAGGAGGAAATTTAGTAATTTGGCCATTGGAGCTTTATGAGAAACAGGCCCATATACTTTTGTCTGATGTAAGCTGTTATAAAAAACTGACCCATGTACCTTTGCTTGAATACCAGAGAGAACTTATTGATATCTTATCCAATGCTTATGAGTGTGGTGTTATTCCTAAATCACTATTGGACACTATTCAATCATTAAAACCTAAGTTGCCAACCCTATATTTAATTCCAAAGATTCATAAAAATGTGGATGATCCGCCTGGCCGCCCAATAGTATCGGGCAATGAGGGCCTGAGTGAACTCATTTGCCGAATAATTGATTTCTATTTGAAACCATTGGTGAACACGTTGCCATCTCATATTCTTGATACTATAGCGGCACTACGGAGATTAGATCAAATACATCTTGATGAAGATATGATCCTGGTCACGGCGGATGTTGAGGCTTTATACACCTCCATCCGTCATGACCAGGGACTTGAGGCGGTTTCGTGGTTTCTACAGAATAGCAATCTAGATGCCCCCTTAGTCACCCTGATTTTGAATTTATTAAAATTTATTTTAACACACAATTGTTTTATTTTTAAAGATCAAGTTTTTTTGCAAACACAGGGTACAGCTATGGGGGCGGCGTGTGCTCCTGCTTATGCTAATTTATTTTTGGGATTTTGGGAGAGGGAAATTTTTCAGTGTTCTCCAGTGACATGTATAGAGAAAGTCCATAATTGGATGAGATTTATTGATGATGTTCTGTTTGTTTGGGAAGGTTCAATAGATGAGTTGAAAACCCTGATGGTAGCCTTGAATAACAATAATTTAAATATAAATCTCACCTATTCATATGGACATAGGGTTAACTTTTTGGATATTGATATCCTAAAGAATGATGATGGCTCAATCTCTACAGATATATTTAGGAAGCCGACTGCAACAAATTCAATTTTGCATGCAGGTTCCTCTCATCTAAAATCTACTATTCGCTCAATCCCTGTGGGACAATACCTTCGAGCCAAGAGGATATGTTCGTCAGAACAAACGTATCAAAAACAAGCAGCAGATTTATATACAAGGTTTCGTGAAAGAGGTTATGGACATAGGGCAATTCGTTATGCCTATAATAAAGTCCAGCATATACCTAGGGATCAACTGCTGTATAACAAAAAAATTCAAACGGCAGATAACAATCAAGTGAGGTTGATCACCCCATTTACTGAACAATGGAATAAATTCACAAACATAATTAATTCTCATTGGCATGTACTACATACAGATCCAATTTTTAAAAAAACTTTATCAGAAAGACCTTGTATTACAGCCAAAAGGTCTAGGAATTTATCGGATCTGCTGGTACGGAGTTATTTAGCTCCTAAACAAAAAGTGCAAAAAGGGATTTGTGGGGAAATTAAAGGATTTTTTCCCTGTCGAAGCTGCAAGGCATGTGCAAATACGCTTAAGACCAACAGCTTTAGCAATTCAGATTACTCTAAGACATTTTCAATTAGAAAATGCTTAACTTGCTCCTCAAAGGGAGTGATCTATTATGCAAATTGCCCTTGTGGTAAGATTTATATCGGAATGACCACAAGGGAATTCAGAATAAGAGTTCGCGAGCATGTTCGTGACATAGAAAAAGCTAAGGAAGCCAAAGATGAAGAACAACTAAAGACGCTCCCAAGACATTTTAGAACCTTCCACAACTCTGAAGCTAAAGGTTTGAAAATTTTTGCAGTGGATCAGGTATCCTTGGGTATGAGGGGTGGTGATCTGTTTCGAGTGTTATCACAAGTGGAGAGTCGATGGATTTATAGGCTCAACACCATGGTGAGAAGAAAAACTAGTTATATTATACTCACACTCACATTGTTTGGTGGCTTTTTATTCCATGTTTGGGAAGCAGAATGAACAAACCATTGAACACCATGATGCGCTGGTTCATGCTATGAGGCTTTTGATTAGACTGTGAACTGTCATTGTCTTGGTGAATAATTTAATATTTCTTAAAAAGCTTGTATTTTTTATGGACAGCTTAAATAGAAATGTCCAAAAGTATAAAATTTGAGGAATTTTTATTCAAAATTATTAATTGGTTTCATTTTTAGCAGAGGACTGTACCAGGAGATCAGAGGGAACGCTGACATCTTCAATTTTTAAATCTGATGATCTTGAGATCTCACGGGATACAATTGAAGTGAATGCCATTACTCCAGATATATCATTATCCCTTCACAGCAAAAATCTGTCATCTGATACTATGAAACAGGTCCCATCTTTTGGTTCATTACCAACTACTAAGGAAAATAAAAGTCACAAAATAAGGATTAAAAAATTAATTGATTCTAAAGGAAAGGAGCCATTTTCATATTCAGAATATGGAAATAGTTTTCTTGAAAAGACTTTTCTTAAACATGAAAAAATTCACATAGCAGAGAATAGATTTTCCTGTTCAGAATGTGGGAAATGTTTTACTTAGAATTCACATCTTGTTACACATGAGAGAACTCACACAGCAGAGAAGCCATATTCATGTTCGGAATGTGGGAAATGTTTTAGCCAGAAATCAAATTTGGTTAGGCACCAAAGAACTCACATGGGGAGAAGCTTTTTTCATGTTCAGAATGTGGGAAATGTTTTACAAAGAAATCAGATTGGTTTCAGCACCAAAGAACTCACACAAGGGAGAAGCCTTTTTGCTGCTCACTATGTGGGAAGTATTTTAGCCAGAAATCTGATTTGGTTAGGCACCAAAGAACTCACATGGGGAGAAGGCTTTATACTGTTCAGAATGTGGGAAATGTTTTACAAAGAAATCAGATTTGGTTAAGCACCAAAGAACTCACACAGGGGAGAAGCCTTTTAGCTGTTCAGAATGTGGGAAATGTTTTAACGAGAAATCAAATTTGGTTAGGCACCAAAGAACTCACACAGCGGAGAAGCCTTTTTCCTGTTCAGAATGTGGGAAATGTTTTAACTGGAAATCAGATTTGTTTAAGCACCAAAGAACTCACACGAGCGAGAAGCCTTTTTCCTGTTCAGAATGTGGGAAATATTTTGTGAGGAAATCATCTCTTCTTAGTCACCAAAGAACTCACAGAGGGGAGAAGCCTTTTTCCTGTTCAGAATGTGGGAAATGTTTTACAAAGAAATCACATTTGGTTCATCACCATAGAACTCACACAGGGGAGAAGCCTTTTTCCTGTTCAGAATGTGGGAAATGTTTTAACTGGAAATCAAATTTGTTTAAGCACCAGAGAACTCACACAGGGGAGAAGCCTTTTTCCTGTTCGGAATGTGGGAAATGTTTTGTGAAGAAATCTTCTCTTCTTAGTCACCAAAAAACTCACACAGGGGAGAAACCTTTTTCATGTTCTTAATGTGGGAAATGTTTTCTGCCGAAATCAACTCTTAATAAACTTCAGGGAAGTCATACGGGGAGAAGCTTTTTTCATGTTCAAAATGTTGGAAATATTTTAACTCAAAATTGTATCTTCTTAAAGGTGTTGACCACTACTAGGACAACCCCTTGTCATTCCTCATGTTTGGCCATGTTAAAAAACACTCATTGTACGAGAATGATCAGTAGTAAATATATTAAAGAGCCATGTCAGACTGAGCTGCCATCATGGACAATCTTTCGCTAACTAACTTTGCAGCTAATGAGATGACCTTATGGGAGCTCTAGCCAGAATGGAGACATAAAATGACATCAGAGCCATTAGCAGGTATGGTTGGCATACACAAGGGTTAATAGGAGTAGCTGCAGTGCATTGTGAGAGTAAATAATGGTGTCATATGGTAGTAAGTAGTGTCTGTGATGAGGACAATACAGTAGTCAATATGTGAAGAGTTATGTGAGTAACTAGCATAAAAAGAGGAAAAAATATTATCTACATGCCCTCACAAATTCTCCAATAGGTAAGTTACGGATGGTATTAGCCGTGTGTGAACTAGTAGCATGTAATTCTGCATTACATCCTACCAGTTCACACATGGCTAATACCATCCGTAACTTACCTATTGGAGAATTTGTGAGGGCACGTAGATTGTGTTCGACTGAAATTTCCTTCCATTCAGAATGTGGAGTTATATTTGATAGGTTGAAGCAGAGCGGGTCCTCTAATAAATCTCTTAAGTGGGCTTTATTTATTTCTACTAAAAAATCAAGATCAGATTTGTTGAGGGATAATGAACCAGGATTAGATGATAAAAATCAGCTTACAGTCTCTACCCCATATAGACTGGATTTTATTAACATAAAAAAGGCTTTTCTTAAATATGTACCTATGTTGGGACAGGATCCAATTCTGAAGGAAATTCTGTCAAATGGTGTGAACGTTGTAGCTAGAAAATCCACAAATTTGGGCAATTTGCTATCACCAAGTCTGTAGATCACCCCTAGAAGCAGTAATATGGGGCTCAGCACAGTGGGCTCATTAAGGTGTGGTACCTCCAGATGTAATCTGTGCAGATATATGGCTAATTGTAAGGAGTTTTCGGATAATAATGGTAAAATTTATAAGATAAAACATTTATAAACTGTGCAAATATTATGTTGGGTGTTCATCACGTAAGTTAAAGTTAAAGAAACGATTAGCTGAACATATTTCTGCCCCTGTGCAGACTACTGATCGCTATAGCAATAAAAGACCTAGCGCTAGTTTATCAAAACAGTTCTCAGAAGTGCATGGAGGTGATTTGTCTACGTTGTCCGTGAGGGGCATAGAGAGAATTAACAGAGCGAAGCGAGGTGGTGATTGGTTTGCTGCACTATTATCAGCTGAGGCTAAATGGATCCTGCTTCTTGATGCTCGTGCACCGAAAGGTTTAAATTATAGATCAGATTTGCAATATATAATGTAATATGGGTTTTTTTCTGCAATACTCAGCTATTTATGTCTATTGTGATTTATTGCTGTTTTTGCATGTATTCATTTATGTCTGCAAACACATATTTCTTATTTATATGTTAGTTTTGTTTAGCAACATTAATTGCTTAGGTCTGACTAAAGGGCCTGTCACACTAAGAGATATCGCTAGCAATATCGCTATAACTTGTGACGTTATAGCGATATTGCTAGCGATATCGCTATGTCTGATACTTACCTACAACCCGCTCCCCCCACTGCTTATCGCTGATCGCGCGAGAACAGGCTGGACTGTTTCTCGTCGTCAGCTTCCTGCGGCGCTTCCTGCTGTGATGACGAGCGACGCGTGGAGCCGGGCGTGAGGACGCAGGATCGCCTGGTGTGACTGGTAAGTAGCGACCCCCGTCCCCAGCGATGTCGCTGGTGAGATCTGCCTGTGTGGCAGCTCACTAGCGACCACTTAGCGATGCACCAGCGATCCTGACCGCGTCATATCGCTGGTCGGGATCGCTGGTACATCGCTAAGTGTGACAGTACTTTAAGGTGGAGCTAATTAATTACCTGAAACTGGGTGTTCACTCTGCAGTCTCCTCATGTATTCATTTATTTAAGCTTCCTAGTTCTGATAAGATATACCTATGACTAAGGACATGTAATATCTGTCTGAAACGCGTAAGGTAGCCTTGCCTGTCATGGTGGCTGATTAATATGATTTTAAAACCTTCCCAATAAATGTGAGTTTTGTCTTTTTTCACTGATTTTGGTGCTAGAGATCCCTCTTTTTTCCTTTGGATTTATAGCGCCAGTTGAACCGCACTGGACATCTCCTGGCATCAGACCGCTTATGGACTATATGGACACTGAATATAGGCTGAATATTTTTCCCTCTTTTTTTGCTATTTACTTCTGGCGTTTTTTTTGTACCTCCGTGTCAATGTGCGGTCTTTTGAAAATACCTTTGTGCAGTTAGATTTTGGACGATTATCCTCTTTCTTCGTTGCATTCTTTCAACATGGATTTAACCACAAAGGTTTTGTTTAATAATGAGGATAGACTTAAAAAACTGGATTCTATGTTCTCCAACAAATCTAATTCTGATTATTCAGCTGGCACAGACTTGGATAATATTTTGTTTGATCTGGAAAAAACTATGCTACAAAAACTGAGGACCTGGTGGGATTCAACTATTTTGCAAAAATATGTTGCTAGATCAATGATCCCTAGAGGTCTGAGAATCAGGAAAATACCAACATATCCTTTTCCAGAGTCATTTATGACTGAATGGATTAAAACTCTTACGGATTATTCATTGCAACTAATGAAACTTATTATTAAAGAGGAAACTAATCAGGTCATTGAGTTGGAAAAATCAATTACAGAATATCATAATCCACTGAAGGATTTTGCTGGGAACCCTGAAGTCAGGGCCAAAATGATAAATTGCTGTATAGAATTAATAAAGAAGAGGAGAAGATTATTAGTATTAAGCAAATCAAATTTTCATGTGATTGTATTGATTATGAAACAAATAAAGTTTATAATTGGAAGTCTCCAAGAAAAATCAGACTTATTCTTAAGAACAAGAAGGGTCAATCTCCAAATAAAAGAGTGGAGTTTGTTACAGATCAGGAGACAGCTGGTGACACTACTGATCTCTCAGAAGTGGATACTAACCCCCGACCCCTCCATCTGCTGGAGTGCCCAATATAGGGGTACCGTCAGCGTCAAAAAACGGAGATGGCATAGGGCAGGGAAGAGGCACAGGGGGAGAGAAAAGATCCCCCAAGAGACAGTCACATCAGATATTAGACAAAGCTTTGTCTGAGGTGTCTAATTACTCCGTGATTAATCAGCAAATATATGTACTCACACTCCGATGAAAGTGTTGGAGAAAGGAATCAAGTTTGCACTCAGTGTTCGTGCCAATATGTGACAAACTATTAAAGATGTCGATAAGTTTGTCTGCTTGTTAGCAGTGAAAGAACACTTTCATTAATCTGTGGCGGCTTCTGCTCCTATGTCAGCATCTATGGCTGATCCGGTGTCTGAATTTCCTGTTATTCCACTATCTAGGACTTTGACTGAACAGATCGCACCTAAAACCTCGATGGACCTTGATACTAATCGGAGGATTGTAAAATCTATGGAACTAATACCGATACAAACTCCTAATCCAGACTTTTATCCTGTCTCAGCAAGGGTCCCCGTCATGGACAGCTTTCAGGATGTGTTGGGGAAGGAAATAAGAGAGATCCTAACTACTGACATAGGAGCTGCAAACAATCTAACAAAAGCGGAAAAAAAGGCTTTAAAGGATTTATCGTGTGATCCTAAGGTTGTGACCAGCCTTGCGGATAGAGGGAGGCTCTCTGGTTATCTTGGATAATACCTTATATGAGAGAGAAATTCAGAGAAGCAGGAGGATCGGGAAGCAGTCAGCGTCCTTACTTCTCAGGAACCAGTACCAGGCTCTCACGCAGGAAAACGATGAAGAAATACATCAGGATAAGACTTTGCCAACAAACAGCAACCTTGTACGCCTTCAGAGTCCTCCTGGATGGAGAAAGAAAAATGTTGTGAAGAAGAAACGGAGAGTGGTGGTCATGGGGGATTCCCTGCTGAGAGGAACAGAGGCCGCTATCTGCAGACCGGATATATCTTCAAGAGAAATGTGCTGTCTTCCAGGTGCAAAAATTAAAGATGTGTCTGACAGGATATCAGGACTCTTCAGACCTACAGATGACTACCCATTCCTGCTACTACATGTGGGGACAAATGACACCGCAAGAAACGACCTGGAAACCATCTGCAGAGACTTTGAAGACTTAGGCAAGAAAGTGAAAGAACTGGGAGCGCAGGTGGTCTTCTCTTCCATCCTCCCAGTGGATGGCCATGTAACAAGGAGGTGGAATAAGATTCTGCAGGTGAACAACTGGATACGTCGATGGTGCCGTCAGCATCGATTTGGATTTCTGGATCACGGAGTTAACTACTTATACGATGGACTACTTGCTAGAGATGGGGTGCACCTTACGAAGACTGGAAAGCATGTATTTGGATGTCACCTTGCTACACTTGTAAGGAGAGCTTTAAACTAGAACAACATGGGAAGGGAAGCAAAAGACCAGAAAAAGCCATACACCTGACAAATGCTATTGAGAACTCTGCTATTAGAAGTGGAAAGGAAGAACAAAGACGAAAGAATCTAATTAATAAAAATATTGGAGAAAGAGAAACCAATCACAAACTAAAATGTTTCTATACTAATGCACAAAGCATGGGCAACAAACAAGGAGAATTGGAACTACTAACACAGGAAAAGAAATATGATGTCATTGGAATCACTGAAACTTGGTGGGACAATACACATGATTGGAATACAAGACTAGAAGGATACAACTTATTTGCAAGAAACAGACTTGATAAACGAGGAGGGGGTGTCGCATTGTATGTTAGAAACGCGTATATCTGCACAGAGATTGAAGCTTCAGAGACTGGAAGTTCTGTGGAAACTGTTTGGGTAAGAATACAAGGACAGAACAATGGAAAGGACACCATTGTAGGCATTTACTACAGGCCGCCTGTGCAAGCTGAAGATATGGATGAACTCTTTATGCATCAAATGGCCAAGTTCTCCAAAAAATATGACATAGTTGTCATGGGAGATTTCAACTATCCAGACATTTGTTGGGAATCTCTCTCAGGCAAAACTAACAGGTCAAGGAAATTCTTATCCTCTCTTGCTGACAACTTTATCTTCCAAAAGGTAAGGGAGAAAACAAGGGGAACTGCTACCTTGGATCTAATCCTTATAAGCAGGGAGGAAATGGTTGAGGAGGTAAAAGTGGCTGGGACCCTAGGAGGTAGCGACCATGCTATTTTAGAATTTTGGATAACTAGAGGCGGAAGACCTGTGAAGACTCAGATGTCAAGGTTAGATTTCAGAAAGGCAGATTTTAAGGGATTCAGAAAGAGAATTGGAGGGATCCAAAGGCTGGATATCCTTAAAGACAAAAATGTCCAGGAAGGATGGGAAATCTTGAAAAATGAAATTCTCAAAGCACAGTTGTTAACAATTCCGAAAAGAGGAAAGAATAGGAAGCATTTAAGGAAACCAGGATGGATGAACACAGAACTTAAGCACATGCAAAAAAGGAAGAAAAAAATGTTTATAAAATGGAAAGAGGGAGGCATATCTAAAGAAGAATATAATGCTGTCTGCAGAACCTGCAGGGCACAAATCAGATTAGCTAAAGCTGAAAATGAATTGAGGCTTGCAAGAGATGTCAAAAGCAATAATAAAGGATTTTGGGGATATGTCAAAAGTAAAAGAAAAGTCAAAGATGCTATAGGATTTTTACAGGATGAAAATGATGAAATGGTAAGACAGGATGTTGAGAAGGCTGAACTTTTTAATTCCTATTTTGCATCTGTTTTCTCTCAGAAAGGAAATGTAACATCAACTGTTCTTCACTGTCCTATTAAGGGAATAGTAGAATCCAGGATATCTATAAACAGAAAGATAGTGAGGAAACACTTAGCTAACCTAAATGAATTCAAGTCTCCAGGTCCAGATGAATTACACCCCAGAGTACTGAAGGAGATAGCAGAAGAAATTTTTGAACCCCTCTCCATAATCTTTGAAAATTCTTGGAGAACAGGAGAAGTGCCAGAAGACTAGAGAAGAGCAAATGTTCCTATCTTCAAAAAGGGGAAGAAGGTGGACCCAGGCAACTATAGGCCGGTGAGTCTGACTTCTATACCAGGAAAGATCTTTGAACAAATTATTAAACAACATGTATGTCAATACCTGGATAAGAATGAGGTGATTAAACAGAGTCAGCATGGGTTTGTAACTAATAAGTCATGTCAGACTAACTTAATTTCCTTCTATGACGGTATCACTGATTGGGTGGATCAAGGAAATGCTGTAGATATAGTATATCTTGACTTCAGCAAAGCATTTGACAAAGTCTCTCATACAATCCTTATTGAAAAAATGACTAAGTATGGAATGGACAAGGCAACTGTTAGGTGGATTCATAACTGGCTTAGTGATCGGACCCAAAGAGTGGTCGTAAATGGCTGCACATCTAGTTGGAAGAATGTCTCAAGTGGGATACCACAGGGCTCTGTCCTGGGCCCTGTATTGTTCAACATCTTTATCAACAATTTAGATGAAGGAATTGAGGGTAAACTGAATAAATTTGCTGATGACACAAAGCTAGGAGGGATAGCTAATACTAGAGAAGAGAGAGAGAGGATTTAAAAAGATTTAAATAAACTGGAGAAGTGGGCAGCAACTAACAGAATGGTTTTTAACAGGGAGAAATGCAAAGTACTACATCTGGGCAATAAAAATGAAAAAAGCATATATCGAATGGGAGGAATAGGGCTAAGTGACAGCACATGTGAAAAAGACTTGGGTATACTAATAGATCACAGACTGAATATGAGTCAACAGTGTGATGCAGCAGCAAAAAAGGCAAATGCAATTCTAGGATGTATTAACAGAAGCATGCAGTCTAGATCACGTGAAGTCATTATTTCCCTCTACTCCTCTTTGGTCAGACCTCATCTGGAATATTGTGTCCAGTTTTGGGCACCACATTTTAAAAAAGACATTAACAAACTGGAGCAAGTTCAGAAAAGAGCGACCAGAATGGTGACCGGTCTGCAAACCCTGTCTTATGAGGAAAGGTTGCAGGATTTGGGAATGTTTAGTTTGCAAAAGAGAAGACTGAGAGGAGACTTAATAGCTGTCTACAAATATCTAAAGGGCTGTCACATTGTAGAAGGATCAAATTTATTCTCATTTGCACAAGGAAAGACTAGAAGCAATGGGATGAAACTGAATGGGAGGAGACACAGATTAGATATTAGAAAAAACTTTTTGACAGTTAGAGTGATCAATGAGTGGAACAGGCTGCCACGAGAAGTGGTGAGTTCTCCTTCAATGGAAGTCTTCAAACAGAGGCTGGACAGACATCTGACTGGGATGATTTAGCGAATCCTGCTTTGAGCAGGGGGTTGGACCAGATGGCCCAGGAGGTCCCTTCCAACTCTACGATTCTATGATTCTATGAGTATGCTATCAGATTGTAATACTTACAGAAAGTTGGGCGCTGATCCTACATCAGAAATTAATGGGAAATTGAGATGTTTATTAGGTGAAGGGGAAGCTTTGGGCATTTTTCACAGAAAAATGATTGATTATCTTGTGTCTGAAAACCCTGTGTGTGCTATTTTTCATGGCCTGCCTAAGGTGCATAAAGAGGTATTTCCCCCTGCCTTCCATCCTAGTGTGGCGGGCATAGGATCTTGCACAGAGAGATTATCTACCTGGCTGGATGAGATTCTGCAGCCATTTGTTAAGAGAACAGTGGGTTATATCAAAGACACGAAACACTTATTACAAGCACTGTCAAATGTGCCTTGGTCCAAAGATTCGATTTGGGTTACCTGTGATGTTGAAGCCCTATATTCCCATATTCCCCACCATTTAGCCACTTGGAACACTAGGGGGATCTTAAGGCTTCCCACACGGAGTACATTCTACAGGTTGCAGACTTTCTGCTTAAACATCACTATTTTAGTTTTAATAAGCAGTTTTATATTCAGGTGTGTGGTTGCCCTATGGGATCATCTTTTTCACCATCTTTGGTGAATTTATATATGCCATGGTGGGAAGAGACTTATATTCATTCGTCATTTAACCCTTTCTGTGACAAAATTTGCTGGTACGCCAGATACTTAGATGATTTGGTGATTATCTGGCGTACTAACTCACAACATGATGTACAGATGTCTTGTGTGGATAAAGATATCTGAATGATAACCCCCTAAATTTGAAATTCAAGGTGGATATTCATAAAAATTCTGCTCCTTTTTTGGATGTTTTTCTACATGGAGATGATCAGACAGGTTTGATCACCACTGCTTTATATAGAAAATGTCAGGAACACCGCACTGCACTTGCTCACTGAGCCAGGGCGCGTGTCCTGAGTACAAAGACTGTGCACAAAGATACCTGCGGAGCGAGCAGCAGTGGTGACAATGCATGCTCCAGGACCTGAATCACGTGACTGCTGGGGGCGTGGCCTAAGCTCCACAGAGCTAGGAGCTGCAGGGAAACTCCTAGAAGGGTAACTACAGGACAATGTTACCAAGGAGCATAGACAGAGACAGACACCAGATCAAGCCGGGTCAAAGCACGAGATAGCAGGACAGTATCAAAGGGCTTAGACAGAAAGAATAGTCAGGACGTAGCAATAGATCAGAAAACCAGAACAGGTATTAGACGGTACAATAGGGGTAAACTGTAACGGAGTAACGATAGCCAAGCCAGGAGGTCAGAACCAGAAAAGACAATGGTACCAAAAACGAGAGACGGAGTACAGAGTGAAGGAACAAGCCGGGTCATACACGGGAAGCAAACAAACAAAGCAGAGTACACACACACCAGGGGTCAGACACACCAGAATAGCAGTATAACTGACAGAGAATGCCAGTATGGAGTGAGCATAAATACCCCTCCCAGATCCAAAGAGAGGCCGGCAATGTTAACCCTGTCAGAACAGGACATTAACCATGTCCTAACCATGACAGTACCCCCCTCTTAATGGGGGGCCACCGGACCCCCAGGTTTCTCAGGGTACCTGGCATGAAAAGCCCGCACCAGTCGATCAGCGTGCACCGAACTGGCCGGAACCCACGATCGATCCTCAACGGAATATCCCTTCCAATGGATAAGGTACTGAAGTCTCCGGCGCACCCACCGCGAATCAATGATGCGCCCTACCTCGTACTCCAGTTGACCCTCTACCAACACTGGTGGAGCCACGGATGAGGGATCTTCTCTAACTGTCCTCACAGGTTTTAATAGGGACCTGTGGAAGACGTTAGAGATTTTGAAGGAGGAGGGCAACTGTAATCTGTATGCCACCGGGTTGATCACCTCTACAATCTTGTATGGGCCAATAAATTTGGGGCCCAACTTCATAGAGGGTATTTTAAGTTTGATGTTACGAGTGGACAACCAGACTTTTTCTCCCACTGTCAACGCAGGAACCACCCCCCTCCTCCTGTCTGCAAAATGTTTGAACTTCTTCTGGGATTTGGAGATGTTCCCCTGTACCTCCTTCCAGAGGGTTTTTAATTGTTGTATCATCCCCTCGGCACCAGGGCAATCCGAATCCATACGGGAAAATTCCCCAAACTGCGGAACAAACCCATAATTGACCAGAAAGGGAGGCTTTCCGGTAGACTGATTAACCCGACAGTTGAATGCAAATTCTGCCATGGGCAATACCTCACACCAGTCTTCCTGTCTGGAGGAGGCCAGGCATCTCAGAATCTGCTCCAATGACTGGTTGGTGCATTCCGTTTGTCTGTTAGATTCCGGGTGATAGGCAGAGGAGAATGACAACGTGACCCCCAACTTCATACAAAACGCTCTCCAAAACCTGGCCACAAATTGCACACCCCTGTCCGACACCACGTTCACAGGCACTCCATGCAGTCGAACAATGTGCTGTATAAACAAATGAGCCAAGGTTTCAGCAGATGGTAACGCAGGTAATGGCACAAAGTGGGCTTGCTTAGAAAATCTATCAACCACTACCCATACCACTGAGTTGCCCTTGGAAGGTGGAAGGTTAGTGATAAAGTCCATGGACAGGTGTGTCCATGGTTTATCCGGAATTGGCAAAGGCACCAATTCCCCGGCCGGCCAGACCTGAGAGCTTTTAGAGCGCGCGCACACCCCACAAGTATTCACAAACCTTTTTATATCAGTACCCATAGAGGGCCACCAAAAACCCCTAGCTACTGCCCCCCGGCTAGCTGCAATACCAGGGTGTGCACTTAACATAGAGTCATGAAATTCTTGGAGGAGTGTGGGACGGAATTGTTCGGGTACAAACAATTTACCTGGGGGTTTATTCCTGGGAGCTTGTGCTTGTGCTTCCAGAATCTCTCTCTGTAACTCAGAGGAGATTTCGGCTACAACCACTCCCGGTTGAAGAATGGAGGAAGGAGGTTCTGGAGGGGACACAGAATCAAAACTTCGGGATAAGGCACCTGCCTTTACATTTTTAGACCCTGGTCGGAACGTGATGGTAAATTGAAATCGAGAAAAAAAAAGTGCCCACCGAGCCTGTCTGGGGGTCAATCTCTTAGCAGACTCGATATAGGCCAGGTTTTTATGATCAGTGACGACCGTAATGGGATGAGCGGCCCCCTCCAAAAAATGCCTCCATTCTTCAAAGGCCAATTTAACTGCTAACAGTTCCCTGTTACCGACATCATAGTTTCTCTCGGCCAACGAGAACTTCTTAGAGAAAAAGGCACAGGGTTTGAGGTTAGTCAGGGTAGAAGGACCCTGTGACAATACTGCCCCCACCCCCACCTCCGAAGCGTCAACCTCGACGATAAAAGGTCTTGACGAATCGGGTTGTACCAACACAGGGGCTGTAGTAAAACACTTCTTTAATGCCAGGAAGGAATTTTTTGCGGCCACAGACCAACTTTTTACAGCTGCCCCTTTAAGAGTGAGGTCCGTCAAGGGTTTTACCACCTGCGAGAACCCTTTAATGAACTTCCTATAATAATTAGCGAAGCCCAGAAATCGCTGCAACCCCTTCAGGTCATGAGGCTGCACCCAATCTGTAATGGCCTGAACCTGCCCTGGATCCATGCGGAATCCCTCCCCGGATACAATTACACCCAGAAAAGACAGTTCTTGCATAAAAAATGAGCACTTCTCCAGCTTAGCATACAAATGGTTCTCCCGGAGTCTCATAAGCACCGTACGCAGATGATGCAAGTGTGACTGACTGTCCTCAGAGTAAATCAAGATGTCATCCAGGTAAATGACTACATAACGTCCAATCAAGTCAGAAAAAACAACATTAATAAAGTTCTGAAAAACCGCAGGAGCATTAGTGAGGCCGAAGGGCATAACCAGGTTTTCAAACAGCCCCTCAGTTGTCAGGAATGCTGTTTTCCATTCGTCCCCCTCCCGGATCCTCTATAAGGTTATAAGCCCCTCGTAGATCGAGCTTAGAAAACCATTTGGCCCCCGTGAGTTGATTGCATAGATCAGGAATCAACGGGAGAGGGTACGTGTTCTTAACAGTAATTTTGTTCAGTTCTTGAAAGTCGAGGCACGGTCGCAACCCACCATCTTTTTTCTTTACAAAGAAAAACCCCGCTGCCACGGGTGAGACCGAGGGCCGAATATGCCCCTTGCGAAGGCTTTCTTTAATGTACTCTTTCATAGCTTGGCGCTCAGGCCTGGACAAATTAAACAAACGAGCCTTGGGTAATTTGGCTCCAGGTACTAAATCGATAGCACAATCATATGGTCTATGTGGTGGGAGCGCCTCGGCCTCGCTTTCGGAAAACACATCTTTAAGGTCTCTCAGGTACTCCGGAATACCCTCCAGACCGACAGATGACACAGATACAGATTTTATCGGATTGACAAAAGGAACCGGGTTACAACACAGACCATTATCATTACATCCCCAACGGGTGATCTTCCCCTTCACCCAATCAATAAGAGGATTGTGGCGTTGCAACCAGGGCATTCCCAATACCAGTCCTGCAGGCAGATTATTCATAACGAAACAACTTAAATTTTCCACATGAGTGGAACCCACTTTCATAGAAAAAACTTCAGACATAAATCAAATTCCATCCCGGGTAAGAGGGGATGAATCCACAGCCACAATTTTAACAGGGTCTTTTAACCTGACTGTCCCTATCTTATTAAGAGTCACAACTTGGGCATCAATCAGAGTAATGGAGGAACCACAGTCAACAAAGGCGGTGGTCATAACAGGACCGCCAGCAATTTCCAATTCAACCTGGAGGACCATTTTTATACGTGAGAAAAAATGTACCTGGGAGTCTGGACAACCTCCTCGATTGTTGCCCAGACTCAGTCGTTTCTCTGAAGGTTTCTCTGAAGAAGGGCAGGAGGGACAATTCTTTTTCCAATGTCCAGAGGCTCCACAGTAAAAACATAGTAGGTTGTCTCTGCGGTGCCTTCTCTCTTTCTCCTTAACCGAGACTGACCCAACGTTCATGGGCTCAGATACGGGTGAAGTGTCACACAATTTGGGGTACAAGGGAGACTCTTGTTGCATCATTCCTCTAGCACGGAGTCTCCGGTCCATACGGACCGCCTGCATCATGGCGTCCTCCAGGGTATCAGGAGGCAGATGTAATGCCAGAGCGTCCTGCAGATGGTCAGAAAGGCCCCTGCGAAACAACCCCCTCAGGGCGGCGTCATTCCAGGATACTTCGGCGGTCCAACGTCTAAACTCTGAGCAGAACCATTCAGCAGAGTGCCTTCCCTGTGTCACACTCATCACCATATCCTCTGCCAGACGCACTCTATCAGGCTCGTCATAAATGTGCCCCAGAGCCTCAAAGAACAAGTTCACTGACATACGTTCAGGAGCAGAGGAAGACAGAGAGAAAGCCCATGCATGCGGAGCCCCCCGAAGTAGGGAAATAATGACCCCCACCCTCTGGAACTCATCCCCGGAGGAGCGGGGCCTTAGAGAAAAAAAAAGCTTGCATCCTTCTCTGAAAGACCTGAACTCCTTTTTATCCCCTGAGAAGGGATCGGGCAATTTGACTGGAGATTCGGGGGACGCTAATGACACATCCCTACCCCCAGAACTAGAAGCCCCTGCATTGACAGCCCCCTGCACAGTAACCACCAACTGTTGCTGGGTATGGGCCATTGTGCGCTGTTCCACATTGAGTTTATGGAACATTTGGGTCAGGTGCTTGACCTGATCAGCCAAGGCTTGTATGGGATCCATGAGGATAACACACGCTTTTTTTTTCCTTCAGAGGAAAAAAAAACTGAAACGGTCAGTTATAATGTCAGGAACACCGCACTGCACTTGCTCACTGAGCCAGGGCGCGTGTCCTGAGTACAAAGACTGTGCACAAAGATACCTGCGGAGCGAGCAGCAGTGGTGACAATGCATGCTCCAGGACCTGAATCATGTGACTGCTGGGGGCGTGGCCTAAGCTCCACAGAGCTAGGAGCTGCAGGGGAACTCCTAGAAGGGTAACTACAGGACAATGTTACCAAGGAGCATAGACAGAGACAGACACCAGATCAAGCCGGGTCAAAGCACGAGATAGCAGGACAGTACCAAAGGGCTTAGACAGAAAGAATAGTCAGGACGTAGCAATAGATCAGAAAACCAGAACAGGTATTAGACGGTACAATAGGGGTAAACTGTAACGGAGTAACGATAGCCAAGCCAGGAGGTCAGAACCAGAAAAGACAATGGTACCAAAAACGAGAGACGGAGTACAGAGTGAAGGAACAAGCCGGGTCATACACGGGAAGCAAACAAACAATGCAGAGTACACACACACCAGGGGTCAGACACACCAGAATAGCAGTATAACTGACAGAGAATGCCAGTATGGAGTGAGCATAAATACCCCTCCCAGATCCAAAGAGAGGCCGGCAATGTTAACCCTGTCAGAACAGGACATTAACCATGTCCTAACCATGACAGAAAACCTACAAGCGGTAATTCTACATTACATGCTACCAGTTCACACATGGCTAATACCATCCGCAATGTACCTACTGGAGAATTTGTGATGGCACGTAGATTGTGTTCGACTGAAATCTCCTTCCATTCAGAATGTGGAGTTATATTTGATAGGTTGAAGCAGAGCGGGTCCTCTAATAAATCTCTTAAGAGGGCTTTATTTATTTCTACTAAAAAATCAAGATCAGATTTGTTGAGGGATAATGAACCAGGATTGGATGATAAAAATCAGCTTACAGTCTCTACCCCATATAGTCTGGATTTTATTAACATAAAAAAGGCTTTTCTTAAAAATATACCTATGTTGGGACAGGATCCAATTCTGAAGGAAATTCTGTCAAATGGTGTGAACATTGTAGCTAGAAAATCCACAAATTTGGGCAATTTGCTATCACCAAGTTTGTAGATCACCCCTAGAAGCAGAAATATGTGGCTCAGCACAGTGGGCTCATTTAGGTGTGGTACCTCCAGATGTAATCTGTGCAGGTATATGGCTAATTGTAAAGAGTTTTCGGCTAATAATGGTAACATTTATAAGATAAAAACATTGATAAACTGTTCAACAACTTATGTCGTGTATTTAGCCAGCTGTGAAGCATGCAGCAAATATTATGTTGGCTGTACATCACGTAAGTTGAAGAAACAATTAGCTGAACATATTTCTGCTTCTGCCCCTGTGCAGACTACTGATCGCTATAGCAATAAAAGACCTAGCTCTGGTTTATCAAAACAGTTCTCAGAAGTGCATGGAGGTGATTTGTCTACGTTGTCCGTGAGGGGCATAGAGAGAATTAACAGAGTGAAGTGAGGTGGTGATTGGTTTGCTGCACTATTATCAGCTGAGGCTAAATGGATCCTGCTTCTTGATGCTCGTGCACCGAAGGGTTTAAATTATAGATCAGATTTGCAATATATAATGTAATATGTTTTTTTTTTTTTTTTTGCAATACTCATCTATTTATGTCTATTGTGATTTATGGTTTATTGCTGTTTTGCATGTATTCATTTATGTCTGCAAACATATATTTCTTATTTATATGTTAGCTTTGCTTAGCAACATTAATTGCTGAGGTCTGAATAAGGTGGAGCTAATTAATTACCTGAAACTGGGTGTTCACTCTGCAGTCTCCTCATGTATTCATTGATTTAAGCTTCCTCGTTTTGATAAGATATATCTATGGCTAAGGACATGTAATATCTGTCTGAAACGCGTAAGTAGCCTTGCCTGTCATGGTGGCTTATTAATATGATTTTAAAAACTTCCCAATAAATGTGAGTTTTATCTTTTTTCACTAATTTTGGTGCTGGAGACCCCTCTTTTTTTCCTTTGGATTTCACTTACTGTAGCACTTACTGTAGCGCTTCTTCCCTGCTTGCTGTCCATGTGGTACTGATGCTGCACACGGTTGTCACACGTGTGCCACAAGTATTACACACATGGACGTCTCCGGTACCAGAAATATCAGGACGTGTGAAACCGGCCTTATACACAGTTCTCTTTAAATGCCGAATATTTCTTCTTGAAACTCATCTGACAGAAAATATTGGTGCTTAGGATAGTATAGATTGTGAAGTCTCCGAGACCCATACTCTAATTACCCCAGAGAGGTTTCACCACTAGTTACTCATTATTACTGATGGAGACTGTGGAGTTTGATCATTTCAGTAGTTCCTAATCAGGCCCCATTATTAATATCTGACGTGTGTCACTTTATGTGGTGGTAAGTTTGGAATTCTTCACAAAGGATAATAGAAAACAAATGGATCTTACAAATTATTTTCCAGCTTCGCACTATACCCTACATACGGTTGTACTCTACTGTCTGGGCACATGGCAGTGTTCAGAAGGGAAGGAGCGCCATTTAGCTATTTGAATGCAGATCTTGCTGGAATAGTTTGCAGACACAATGTATTAGGTGCACTGTTCATGGTCACCTGGCAGCTCAAAAGATGTCCACCATGAACATGCTTGGCTCTATCTTCTCTGCTTTCCATATCCCAAGGATTGCCTTGCTCATCGCCCTTTAACACCCTTACATGGATCTGGACTTACACAGGGACCCCTAGGCTTGGACCATGGTGTTACCTGCTATTCTGTGGTGTTAGATGGCGAGAAGAATGGTCAGGTAGCTGGGTCAGAACCAGAAGGACAGAATACAGAATCAGAAGACACAAGAGTAGTCAGTAAATGGGCCATGGTCACAACAGGAAACAAATACACAAGCCGCAAGCTGAGCACAGAGGACTGAACCAGAGGAGAACAGCGCTGTATCTGGCAGATTCCGGCCATGTGCTTTGCGTTTTAGGAGGGTGTGGTACTTTCCAATTGGCTGAAGTAGTGAGCAAATTACTCCAGCTGGACAGCAGGACCAGATCCCAGATGAGATTGGACACCATATGCAGAAGCCCTAATATAACTAAATGACAGAAAACCAGAATAGTAGAAATCCCCATAAAGTGATTCCATTTTATAAATTAATTCACTGAGAGCTATAATCCTTAGGAGGAGTGAATATTTTGATTCCACAGCCACTTTCTGGAAATTAACACGCAGTGGATGTTGGAGAATGAAAATTACACATTTGCCATTTTATTACCCAGCACATAGTGCCCAGATTGTGCTCCAGGAGACACACACCGCAAATTAAGTGGATTCTTCTCACTATAATATTGTTAAATACAGGGATCCTAAATGTTGTTTGCGCACACTGCAAGACTCCGAAGTGAGAGCGGATTTTGCTGGATTGGTTTATAGAAACTTTGTTGCTTTTCAGCAGCCTTTGAGCCACTAATAGTGTGGGAACCTCTGTTTTTTCCAATGACAGATGATGGACCTGAGTGGGGACTTGTTTTTGTGAGATGAGAATTGGTATCACTTTCGCCTACATAACATTGATTGGTTTCTTTTTATTCGATATTTGGGAGGCAGAATGAACAAACAGTTGAACACCACACACTACTGGCTCATCCAACAAGGTTTTCTATTAGACTGTGAACTGTCATTGACTTGGTAAATAATTTAAGCTTTTACATAGCTTGCCATTTTTATGGAGAGTTTAAGTAGAAATGCTCAAAAATATAAAACTCAAGGATATTTTATTAAAACATAATTGTTTTTATCTTAGCAGAAGACTGTACCAGGAGATCAGAGGGACAGCTGACATCTTCAATTTTTAAATCTGATGATCTTGAGATCCTACGAGATACAACTGAAGTGATTGCTGTTACTCCAGATATACCATCATCCATTCACAGCAAAGATCTGTCATCTGATCCTATGAAACAGGTCCCATCTTCTGATTCATTACTGACTAATAAGGGAAATCAATGTCACAAAAGAGGCAATAAAAAGCAAACTGCTGCTAAAGCAAAGAAGTCATTCTCATGTTCAGAATGTGGGAAATGTTGTGCATATAAATCACATTTTGTTATCCACCAAAGAACTCACACAGGTGAGAAGCCCTTTTCCTGTTCAGAATGTGGGAAATGTTTTATCAGTAAATCAGATTGTGTTAAGCATCAGAAAATCCACACTGGAGAGAAGCCTTTTCCATGTTCAGAATGTGGGAAATGTTTTAAAAAAAAATCAAATTGTGTTAAGCATCAGAGAACTCACACAGGGGAGAAGCCTTTCTCATGTTTAGAATGTGGGAAATGTTTTAGCAGGAAATCAAATTGTTTTAATCACCATAGAACTCACACAGGGGAGAAGCCTTTTTCCTGTTCAGAATGTGGGAAATGTTTTAAGCAGAGATCAGAGCTTGTTATTCACCAGAGAACTCACACAGGGGAGAAGCCTTTTTCATGTTCAGAATGTGGGAAATGTTTTAGCATTAAATCAGTTTATGTTAATCACCAGAGAACTCACACAGGGGAGAAGCCTTTTTCATGTTCAGAATGTGGGAAATATTTTAACAATAAATCAGTGTGTGTTAATCACCAGAGAACTCACACAGGGGAGAAGCCTTTTTCATGTTTAGAATGTGGGAAATGTTTTAGCAAGAAATCAAATTGTGTTAAGCACCAGAAAACTCACACAGCGGAGAAGCCTTTTTCCTGTTAAGAATGTGGGAAATGTTTTATCCAGAAAGCGCTTCATCACCATCAGAGCAGTCACACAGAGGGAGAAGCCATTTTCATTTTCTTAGGCCGGGGTCACATTGCTTTATGGCAGTCCGTTAGATGGACTGCGTTACACTGCAGCATAACAAGGTGTAATGCAGTCCGTTAACGCTGCCATTAACCCCCATTATCGGGCGCATCGCGACGCATGCCGTAAAGCCGCATGCGCTCGCGGTGTGCCGTCATTCAGTGACTGAGCCTCGGACGCGGGCTGCAGCGTCTGAAGCTCCGTCACTGCTAGCACAGATGAATCACCTGCGCTAGTGGGTATAGCATAATGCGATTGCGTTATGCGATACAGTTAACGCAGCCCATCAAAGCTACGCATTGAACAGGCTGGGTTAACGCAATATGAACCTGGCCTTAATGTGGAAAATATTTTACTTGGAAAACAACTGTTGATAAACATCAGAAACGTCACATAGGGGAGAAGCCTTTTTTATGTTCATAATGTTGGAATAGTTTTAACCAAAATTAAATCTTCTTAAATGGGTTGTCTCTTGTCATTCCTCATGTTTGCTGACAAAAGGATAAAACTAAACCTTATTAGTTCCAAATGTAAAACTATACCCATAATTCACCCCCTGAAGGTTAGTCGGTAGGTGACTAATAGAAAAAACATATATCCCACATCTCAGTATATAGGGTGAGGTGACGTGTACACACTCACTCTCCAGGCCTCTCATTTCTACGGGTTTCATAGTCCTCACCAAAGGCGACTCATCAGAAAACTATTTAAAATTGACCTATATTCAAGCGAGACTAGACAAAAAAAAAAACTAAAATCATGTATTGTTATCCGAAACAGTAAGAAAACTAGCCCCATATTGGCAGATCCCAGACCTCAGACTATATACTGTGTAAGTTTATAAGCCACTCCAGTGTCAGGAATAGATAGTATGTCATTGGAAGCCAATTATGTTAATAACCCCTCTGAAAATTTTTGCATAAATGGCTTGGGAAGGGGAGGCAATATCTGTTATGTTTACAGGAAAAAGCCCAGAGGAAACTCTTCTTTACTAAACAAACTTATTTTGAACTTAATAACCAATCAAGTAATAGACTTGACTTGCTTTCAGTCTATTAGCTTTGGAGAATTCTCGGGTCTTAAAATTAATTGGGGTAAATTGGTAGGTATGTAGATAGTGGATAATATAACAGTACCCGTGTTGTTTGGTTTGCAAGTAGTACAAAAATGTAAGTATTTGGGCATTGTAATGAACCAAAATCCGATTAAAGACCTTGGAGACAATATATACCCCCTCGAGGGTATGATGAAAAAAAAAGTTTGAGATATGGTCTTGACTCCCCGTATCTGTAGTGGGCAGAATTGGATTAATTAAAATGATAATCCTCCCAAAGTGTTTACATATGTTGGAACATGCATCAATTAAGGTCCCCAAGAGTTTCTTCAAGAAAATGCATACCTTGATGGCAGCGTTTATATGGGGCTCATCTAGACCTAAAGTGAATATTGGTTCCCAGCAAAGGCCCAAAAGGCAGGGTGGATATGCGGTACCTGACCTTTTTTGTATTATCTCGCTGGCCAACTACGATATTTAAAATATTGGTTGCTCCATGATAGACTCAATAATGCAGAGGCTCATCTCATTCATTTTCTCGGGGGGCACACACCATGGGCAGTATTGGAGGGTTCATACAGACCACCTCAGGGTCTGCTGTTTGCACATAGTTTAGTAATGCAGGATTGGCAGGAAAGTAAACATACTTTAAAGTTTTCTGATCAGATCAGGGAGATTCAGATATGGGATAAGCCTGAATTTTTCCATCTCCATAATTTACTGGATCCAAATTTCTGGAAACAAAATGGTATAACAACGCTCAATCAGATCTTTGCGCTCTGCAAACGACTTTCGACTAACCTCTGCACTAATCCGTACCTCCCACTCCCAACTCCAAGACTTCTCCCGTGCTGCTCCTATCCTCTGGAATGCTCTACCCCAAGAAATCAGGACTATCCACAATTTGCATAGTTTTAGGCGCTCCCTCAAAACACACCTGTTCAGAGCGGCCTATCACATTCACTAATCAAAGTCATTCTCTGTGTAAGTGTGCGTGCGTAGCCCATTCACTATCTCCATCCATCCTTCACTCCTGCAAGATGGCTGGACCTTCATTGTAAATACACCATTGTAAATACACCTGTACTCTGCATCTCCCTCACCTCATTGTAGATTGTACGCTCTCACGAGCAGGGTCGTCTTATTTCGTCTTATTTTGCTTTAATTATTGTATTGTTAGCGTTGTTACTTATGACTTGTGTTTTGAAACTGTTAAACTGTAAAGCGCTGCGGAATATGTTGGCGCTATATAAATAAAGATTATTATTATTATTATTATTTGAAAATCACATTTTATTATCATTTGAACAATTTCATATAAAATTTGGAATCCTTCAAATAGAGTTTTATAGATATCTGCAGATGAGACATGCCATAATGTACCAATTCCCACTTCCTAGAATGTGAATAGATATCCACTAATAGGAATATTTGTCAGCATCGGGATTTTTCTCTAGTCACCAACCTCGGGTGGAGCTCACGTGGAGTTTCTCTTACCTAGGAACCTAGGATTGGAGAAATAAAATGAGAGACACAGGTTGCTTGTCTATCAAGTAAATCTCCTTTATTAAAGGGACCAGGCTTGATCTTTTATAGCATACCAGAAGAGGAAATGAACAAATATGGACAATTCCGTAACATTGTGTAACAATTGGCAAAATACAGATAAGGTTATACAATAATTGGCAAGAAAGATAAGTTATATAATGATATGTCAACTATATCATGAGTAATGAGATATAATTTAATTGGAGGTGATGGGAACATGTGGGGTGTGATGGTGTGATATGTTATGTGGATATCATTTTTTGTATATTCCTATTTGTAACAATTCCAGTTATTTTCATAGTGTTTTTCTTATTACATTGTAAGTCTACAGCCTCACTGTATCTGTCTCTTGATGACCCCCTGTAGTGCATTAATCCCTAAGGCCCGCCCCAACTTGTTTGACTACCCCTGGATAAGGAAGGGGGTGGGGGAAGAACAGCAGCTGGACAAGTCAGTTCCGGTGTGGACAGGATCGTGTACAGACAGCACTTCAGAGAGAAGGACCCATTTTATCCTCTGGTGCTAGAGTTTTGGAATCTCGTTTCCCTGGACATTTTATCCTGATACTGGACTGCATTCTTATTCTGGACTATCTTATCCTTTGTGGTGGACTGAATATGGACCTTTTCGTATTGTTATCTGAATAAAGGTCTTGGAATTGTTCACTCTTCGCTTGCTCAGTGGATTGTGTGATACCAGAGAAGGACCCAGTGACAACTGGTGGCAGCGGTGGGATCAGAGCAGAAGGAATGGAGGACAACGGCCCATCAACATCTGGAACCAGCACCGCAGAGTACAAGAACGACTGCGGTGAACCTACAAACAAAGGCCCGTGAACTGGGAGTCAGCTACAAGGGACTCTCCAAGGAGCATCTTGCAGGCTTTGGAAGGAGCTCGCCTGCAAGATGACGCTGAGGAAGGATCCCCACAGCATATGGAGGAAAGACTCCAGCCGGAGGTAAATACCCAAAAAAGTCAGTGGGTTGTGTGGTACGAGGAGGAGTTGGAAGTGCTGGGAGAAGAGGCTACGATAGAAGATAAGAGGAAGGACATTCATAGAGCTCAAGAGAGGGCATTGCTGGAGAGGCAGCTCGCTGTGGAAGCAGCTAGAAGCTCCAGACAGACTGTAACCCCAGCACCCACCATGAGGGAACTCCCCAGAGTGTCCCGCAAAGACTTCAAGCCGTTTAATGAGGCTTCAGGTGACATTGAGGACTTCTTCCAGGACTTTGAGCATCAGTGTCGATTAATGGAAGTCCCGGAAAGGGAGCGAGTCCGACATCTGGTGGGGCTCTTAGAGGGTGGAGCTGCCGCAGCCATAGCTATAGAGCTATAGACCCTCAGTGGAACTGTGAGTATGCGGAGATTAAACAGACTATTTTAGAACATTATGCTGTGACCCCAGACACTTACAGGACCCAGTTCCGTACTTTAGCCTGTGATGAGGAAGTGTCCTTCAAGATGTATGCCCACAGACTCAAACAAATATGTCATCGCTGGCTGAAGGGAGAGGAGGCCTTAACTTGGGAGACCTTCCTCCAAGTCATCCTAAAAGAGCAGTTTTACTTCAAGTGCCCCGCTGAGATCCAGGAATGGGTGCATGAAAGGAGACCAGCCACTGTGGAGGAAGCTGAAGCTCTAGCTGATGAGGCTCTCACCATCAAGCCTCAGTGGAAAAAACTACTACTCAGTGAGAAAACCAGCCCCCCAACGCTGGCGGCCCCTGGTCCTTCGGCCTCCAATATTCACCATCCCACTAGACCATCAACTCATGGTGACCTTCGGGTGACTGTGCCTCACATTACTCCCACTCCACCTTCGGGACTACGACGTGGAGGAAGAATCCTAGAGCGCAGATGTTATGGGTGTGGGCAACCTGGACATTTGCAGTCGGGCTGTCCCTCCAGGATTCGGAGGGAGCCCCACCTCGTCCAGTGCATCTTGTACATTCCACCACACCTGAGGAAGAGCTACCACCACCCCCACCAGAGTGGACCACCGACCACGGCACCATAGATACCCCTCCTGGAGTGTACGGACTCCGGCCTCTGTCCTTTAGCTACTCAGAGCAACGGCAACGCCACCTGCAGGATGTCTTTATTGATGGATACAAATTTATTTAGAGATACGGGGGCATTCTTGACTATCACTGACCCCCGTGTGGTTTGACCCGAGGCAATTTACCAGGGTCCGGGAATTCCCATTGTCCTGGCGGGGGGTGCCAGTAAATATATACAGCGAGCTTCTGTGCATTTGGATTATGGTTGTGGAGAAAAACTGTGTTGGATTGGAGTTATGGGAGGACTTCCTGCAGATATCCTCCTTGGGAAAGACATTGAGGAGTTACAGTGCCCATTTGTGGGAGCAGTCACCCGACTACTGGCCCTTCAAGCACTACATCATCCGGACCCCACCGGGCAGAGTCGGTAAGCAATACTTTCGCTGCTACTACATTGGGAGAGTCTTGGGACAGAGAGGAGTTTAGGAGAGAAATAGAGGGTGACACTACCTTAGCAGCCCTTAGGCGAAAGGCAGAAACTGGGCACCTGGGAGATAATGGGGATGGCTTCACTCGAGAAAACAGACTGTATTATCGTGTAACAAAGGGCAGTGACCAGGGCAACCCTGACACAATGACCAGGCAACTCATTGTCCCTCAGAAGTACAGGGCACAGCTACTTCAACTGGCCCATGACATCCCCTTGGCTGGGCATCAAGGGAGAAAAAGGACTGAAAAGAGACTCACCCAAAGTTTTTACTGGCAGGGCGTCTCGCAGTCGGTAGCCCATTATTGCCGCACCTGCGATGTGTGCCAGCGAATGCAGCATCCAGGAGCTCGACATAAGGTACCCATGCAATCCCTGCCCAATTTGTGACCACGTTAGACTTGAGCAAGGGGTACTGGCAGATACCCCTAACGGAGGACGCTCGGGAGCGCTCAGCCTTCATTACTCCATTTGGGCTTTATGAGTTCCTGGGAATGCCCTTTGGGATGAAAACTGCCCCCGCTACTTTCCAGAGACTGGTGGATCGACTTACAACAATGTCAGGACTTTGCCTGTGCTTACTTAGACGACATTGCCATTTTTAGCACAACCTGGGAGGAACATCTTAAACACTTGGGCATAGTGCTGGACTGTATCCTTACTGCAGGACTGACCATTTGCCCTGATAAGTGCCAAATAGGGATGGCTGAGGTGCAGTACCTCGGACATAGAGTAGGGGGTGGAACACTAAGGCCTGAGCCTGCCAAGGTGGAAGCCATTAGCAACTGGAGTAGACCCCAGACTAAAAAGCAGGTACTTGCATTTTTAGGAACTGCTGGTTACTATCGCAAATTTGTTTCTAACTTCAGCACCTTGGCCAAGCCCCTAACCGACCTGACCCGCAAGAACATGCCTAGGAATGTGACGTGGACGACGGCATGCGAGGATGCCTTTTCAGCATTAAAGACTGCCCTCGTCACTGCTCCTGTCTTGGCTGCCCCGGATTATAAACGCAGGTTCCCCGTGCAGACAGATGCATCCACCTTTGGGATTGGGGCAGTACTTAGCCAAGTGAATGCTGCCAGAGAAGAACATCCTGTTGCTTTTGCCAGTCGGAAACTACTGGATCGGGAAGTTGCCTATGCCACTATTGAAAAGGAGTGCCTTGCCATCGTATGGGCGCTAAAAAAATTGCAGCCCTACTTGTACGGCAGAGACTTTACAATTGTTACAGACCACAACCCCCTCACATGGCTGAATCGCGTATCAGGGGACAATGGAAGATTGCTGCGGTGGAGCTTGTCCTTACAACCCTACAGCTTCTCCATCCAATACAAGCGGGGAAGCCAACACCAGAATGCCGATGGTCTGTCTCGACAAGAAGAACCATAGGCTCCCCAGGCCAACCTACCCCTGCCACTGTACAAGGAACTATAAATAACGGAGCAATGTGGATTAAAGTGAGCAGGCCAGAGGTCTGTGTAGACTTCATGGCGTGCTCACTTATTATGGGGGGGGAGAGGTTATGATGGTGTGATATGTTATGTGGGTATCATTTTTTGTATATTCCTATTTTTAACAGTTCCATATTCAGTCTGTGATCTATTAGTATACCCAAGTCTTTTTCACATGTGCTGTTGCTTAGCTCTATTCCTCCCATTCTATATATGCTTTTTTCATTTTTATTGCCCAGATGTAGTACTTTGCATTTTTCCCTGTTAAAAACCATTCTGTTAGTTGCTGCCCACTGCTCCAGTTTATTTATATCTTTTTGAATCCTCTCTTTCTCTTCTCTAGTATTAGCTATCCCACCTAGCTTTGTGTCATCAGCAGAGCGATCAGGAGAGCGAGAGTTCAGCGAGATGATCCTTAGTTCATGTGGTTTTGGCTAGTGGGTGGCGCTCATAGCATTCCGGCAGTGACAAGCATAGAGGTCTGCTGGAGATCACTGGTTGTCATGCCAACCCGTCGGTGACCCATGATCATGTGAAGGGGTCACCGATGGGCGGGATTTCCGATGCGCTTGCTGGAAGTGCACATTAAATGCTGCTGTCAGAGGCTGATAGGGGCAAATGGCAGCTGTTCAATACAGCTGACATGTGCCGGAAAGGATGTGAGCTCACCGCCGGAGCCCAGATCAAAGGGAGGAAGTACATTTACGCCCGATGTCAGAAAGGGGTTAAAGGGGATTGTCTTTACAGAGACAGAAGTGGTAATTAGAGTTGAGCGATACCGTCCGATACTTCAAAGTATCGTATCGGATGGTATCGGCCGATCTTTAAAAAAAGTATCGGTATCGCCGATTCCGATACCGGAAGTCCCATTCAAGTCTATGGGACTTCCGGTATCGGAATAAGAAAAACCCTTTCCTGCCCTTGTACAGCCTCTCTGGGGTCTGTACGGGCCTTTCGGGGGGCTGTGCCGGCCTGCCAGGGGGTCTGTGCAGGCTCCGGTGGTCTGTGCCGGCCTGCCGGTGGTCTGTGCAGGCTCCGGGGGGCTGTGCCGGCCTGCCGGGGGGCTGTGCCGGCCTGCCGGGGGGCTGTGCCGGCCTGCCGGGGGGCTGTGCAGGCTCCGGGGGGCTGTGCCGGCCTGCCGGGGGGCTGTGCCGGCCTGCCGGTGGTCTGTGCAGGCTCCGGGGGTCTGTGCCGGCCTGCCGGGGGGCTGTGCCGGCCTGCCGGGGGGCTGTGCCGGCCTGCCGGTGGTCTGTGCAGGCTCCGGGGGTCTGTGCAGGCATCGTCCGATGGGACTACAAGTCCCATCGGGCGATGCCTGCTACCATGACAGTGATTGACACATTAGCCAATGATGGGACAGTAGTAGTCCCATCATCCGGCTAATGTGTTAAATGTAAAAAAAAAAAAAAAAAAAAAAAATTACATGCTACATACATACAACATGCATACTACATACATGCTACATTCATACTACATACTACATACATGCTACATTCATACTACATGCAACATACATACTACATATATACTACATGCATGCTACATACATACTGCATGCTACATA
Organism: Dendrobates tinctorius; assembly: GCF_039654945.1. Classification (NCBI taxonomy): domain Eukaryota; kingdom Metazoa; phylum Chordata; class Amphibia; order Anura; family Dendrobatidae; genus Dendrobates; species Dendrobates tinctorius. Next base: position 87,412 of record NW_027362209.1, read on the forward strand.
CATACCACATATATACTACATACATACAATACATACATAGACATACAGTACATATAACATAGAGTAACATACTTACCAATACTTGTCACATTGTTCCCCGAAGCCATTGTCTTTCCGGAATAAATATTAACATAACAAACCACAAAAATACTCACCCACGATCCGAAGCAGTCCACGAGTGTGTCCCACGACGATCTTGGGTAGAGAACTGCAGCATCAGATGATGCTGCCGTTCTCTACGGGCTGCAGGAATCCAATGACGGAAGGTAGGTATCCTTCCGCACTGTATTCCTCCGCCACTTAAAAAAAAAAAAAGTCCCTAGTCTCACTTTATGCCATTGCTGTGTGGGAAATTCCCAAGTATATATGTAGTATGTATGTAGCATGTAGTATGTATGTAGCATGTATGTGGTATGTATGTAGTATATATGTAGTATGTATGTAGCATGTAGTATGTATGTAGCATGCATGTAGTATGTATGTAGTATTTTTTTTTTTTTATTTTTTTTTTAACATTTAACACATTAGCCGGATGATGGGACTACTACTGTCCCATCATTGGCTAATGTGTCAATCACTGTCATGGTAGCAGGCATCGCCCGATGGGACTTGTAGTCCCATCGGACGATGCTTGCACAGACCCCCGGACATCAGCACAGCCCCCCGGCAGGCCGGCACAGCCCCCCGGCAGGCCGGTACAGACCCCCACAGGGTGCACAGACCACCGGCAGGCCGGCACAGCCCCCCGGCAGGCCGGCAGAGACCCCGGGCAGTCCACACAGCCCCCCGGCAGGCCGGCACAGCCCCCCGGCAGGCCGGCAGAGACCCCCGGAAGGCCCGAAATGACGGCGCATCATGATGCGCACACACCGCGCATCATGATGACGTCAGGCCGTCAATCAACTGAACTTCCGATTCCGATGCCGAATTCCGATATTGAAAAAATATCGGAAGTCGGTATCGGAATTCCGATACAGCAAGTATCGGCCGATACCCGATACTTGCGGTATCGGAATGCTCAACACTAGTGGTAATCAATCATGTATACGTACAAATAATTACAGAAATACACAGCTTCTAATGATAGTTGCTGCCCACTGCTCCAGTTTATTTATATCTTTTTGAATCCTCTCTCTTTTCTAGTATTAGCTATCCCTCCTAGCTTTGTGTCATCAGCAAATTTAATCAGTTTACCCTCAATTCCTTCATCTAAATCGTTGATAAAGGTGTTGAACAATACAGGGCCCAGGACAGAGCCCTGTGGTACCCCACTTGAGACATTCTTCCAACTGGCTGTGCAGCCATTTGCGACCACTCTTTGGGTCCGATCACTAAGCCAGTTATGAATCCACCTAACAGTTGCCTTGTCCATTCCATACTTAGTCATTTTTTCAATAAGGATTGTATGAGATACTTTGTCAAATGCTTTGCTGAAGTCAAGATATACTATACAGCATTTCCTTGATCCACCCAATCAGTGATTCCGTCATAGAAGGAAATTAAGTTAATCTGACATGACTAATTAGTTACAAACCCATGCTGACTCTGTTTAATCACTTCATTCTTATCCAGGTACTGACATACATGTTATTTAATAATTTGTTCAAAGATCTTTCCTGGTATAGAAGTCAGACTCACCGGCCTATAGTTGCCTGGGTCCACCTTCTTCCCCTTTTTGAAGATAGGAACAACATTTGCTCTTCTCCAGTCTTCTGGGACTTCTCCTGTTCTCCAAGAATTTTCAAAGATTATGGAGAGGGGTTCAAAAATTTCTTCTGCTATCTCCTTCAGTACTCTGGGGTGTAATTCATCTGGACCTGGAGACTTGAATTCATTTAGGTTAGCTAAGTGTTTCCGCACTATCTTTCTGTTTATAGACATCCTGGATTCTTCTATTTTCCCTTAATAGGACAGTGAAGAACAGTTGATGTTACATTTCCTTTCTGAGAGAAAACAGATGCAAAAGAGGAATTTAAAAGTTCGGCCTTCTCAACATCCTGTCTTACCATTTCATCATTTTCATCCTGTAAAAATCCTATAGCATCTTTGACTTTTCTTTTACTTTTGACATATCCCCAAAATCCTTTATTATTGCTTTTGATATCTCTTGCAAGCCTCAATTCATTGTCAGCTTTAGCTAATCTGATTTGTGCCCTGCAGGTTCTGCAGACATCATTATATTCTTCTTTAGATATGCCTCCCTCTTTCCATTTTATAAACATTTCTTTCTTCCATTTTAGCATGTGCTTAAGTTCTGTGTTCATCCATTCTGGTTTCCTTAAATGCTTCCTATTCTTCCCTCTTTTCGGAATTGTTAACAATTGTGCTTTGAGAATTTCATTTTTCAAGATTTCCCATCCTTCCTGGACATTTTTGTCTTTAAGGATATCCAGCCATTGGATCCCTCCAATTCTCTTTCGGAATCCCTTAAAATCTGCCTTTCTGAAATCTAACCTTGACGTCTGAGTCTTCACAGGTCTTCCTCCTCTAGTTATCCAAAATTCTAAAATAGCATGGTTGCTACCTCCTAGGGTCCCAGCCACTTTTACCTCCTCAACCATTTCCTCCCTGTTTATAAGGATTAGATCCAAGGTAGCAGTTCCCCTTGTTTTCTCCCCTACCTTTTGGAAGATAAAGTTGTCAGCAAGAGAGGATAAGAATTTCCTTGACCTGTTAGTTTTGCCTGAGAGAGATTCCCAACAAATGTCTGGATAGTTGAAATCTCCCATGACAACTATGTCATATTTTTTGGAGAACTTGGCCATCTGATGCATAAAGAGTTCATCCATATCTTCATCTTGCACAGGCGGCCTGTAGTAAATGCCTATAATGGTGTCCTTTCCATTGTTCTGTCCTTGTATTCTTACCCAAACAGTTTCCACAGAACTCCCAGTCTCTGAAGCTTCAATCTCTGTGCAGATATACGCGTTTCTAACATACAATGCGACACCCCCTCCTCGTTTATCAAGCCTGTTTCTTGCAAATAAGTTGTATCCTTCTAGTCTTGTATTCCAATCATGTGTATCGTCCCACCAAGTTTCAGTGATTCCAATGACATCATATTTCTTTTTCTGTGTTAGCAGTTCCAATTCTCCTTGTTTGTTGCCCATGCTTTGTGCATTAGTATAGAAACATTTTAGTTTGTGATTGTTTTCTCTTTCTCCAATATTTTTATTATTTAGATTCTTTTGTCCTTTCCACTTCTAATAGCAGAGTTCTCAATAGCATTTGTCAGGTGTACGGCTTTTTCTGGTCTTTTGCTTCCCTTCCCACGTTGTCTTGTGTATAATATGTTAATATATGGCGAATACATATTTATTGTAATACATACATGTTTTAATATATTAATATGTATTTATTTTATATATTTATTCATCAGTAAGTGTTAGTCATTTAAAATCCATAATGCATGTAATCTTCATTGTTGTAGTTCTTTATAAAGTTTTTGTCTTTGTTCAGACCAGTGGTTTTCCACAATGCATACAATCAGCCAAGTGTACTGAAATTTGCTTGTTGCAGAATATACATTCACGCTGAACAGTGGTTATGAAGGTAGTCATCACCTCCCCTGCTGCGCTGTGTTACGGCGGCCTCCACTTTACCCACACCACTCCTCGCCCTGGCAACAGACACGGTGGAGGAGTGGGTCTTCTCCTTTCTTCCAACTGCACCTTCAACCCAATCACACTTCTTCCCTCCCTAATCCTCCCCTCTTTTGAAGTCCACTCTGTCCGCATCTACTCTCCCTCCAACCTCTAAGTGGCCGTCATATACCGACCTCCAGGCCCGACCACTGCCTTCATTGACCAATTCTCTACCTGGCTTCATTTTCTTTCAACTGACACCCCCACTATCATCATGGGTGACTTCAACATCCCCACTGATACCCTTCAGACAGCAGCCTCCAAACTCCTGTCCCATACTTCATCCTTTGGACTTACTCAGTGGTCCTCCTCAGCCACCCACACAGATGGACACACATTAGACCTGGTCTTCACCCGTCTCTGCTCTCTTTCTAACTTCACCAACTCCCCTCTCCCTCTATCTGACCATCATCTACTCACTTTCTCATCCCTGTCCTCTTCACCTGGCACCCATGTCCAGCAACATGCACACCCCCGCAGAAACCTTGCACACCTAGACACCCACGCGCTCTCTGACTCTATTCTACTGCTGGCATCCATATCCTCACTCCATGACACAGACGGTGCCACTGCTTTCTACAATGCCACTCTCGCATCAGCTATTGACACGGTTGCCCCTCTAGTTCATGGCAGAATGCGACGTATCAACAGACAAACCTGGCACAATAACACCACTAAAAAGCTCCGGCAAGTGTCCAGGCTTGCATAGCAGCGCTGGAAGAAAACAAATTTGCAAGATGACTTCACCACATTCAAACAGGCAACACTCGATTTCAAATCTGCCCTCACCTCTGCTAAACAGTCCTACTGCACAACCCTTGTATCTTCCCTATCTTACAACCCAAAACAGTTATTCAAAACTTTGAACTCCCTCCTCTGCCCACCACTGCCTCCTCCAACCTCCCTCATCTCTGCCGAGGACTTTGCCACACACTTCAAAAACAAGATTGACCAAACAAGGCAAGTCTTCATCACTCAACCACCACAACCCCCTTTGTATACCAGACCAATGCCCAAACCCCATAACCTCACTCTCCAACATCACTGAAGGGGAGCTTAATCGCCTCTTCTCCAAATCGCACCTCACAACCTCTGCACTTGACCCCATCCCATCCCACCTCCTCCCCAACCTCACAACCACACTTATCCCATTCCTAACCCACCTCTTCAACCTATCACTAATGTCCGGTACCTTCCCTTCTGCTTTCAAGCATGCCACAATCACACCTATCCTTAAAAAGCCAACCCTCGACCCAACCGCTATGTCCAGCTATCGCCCAATATCATTGCTTCCATTCGCTTCCAAACTCCTGGAACAGCACGTCCACGCTGAACTTTCCTCCCACCTATCATCTAACTTGCTCTTTGACAATCTACAATCTGGTTTCCGCCCCATCACTCCACTGAGACAGCCCTGACCAAAATTACTAACGACCTACTTACAGCCAAATCAAATGGACAATACTCTATACTCCTGCTTCTAGACTTGTCCTCTGCATTTGACATAGTTGACCACTGCCTCCTACTACAGATCCTCTCTTCCTTCGGCATCAAAGGCCTTGCCCTATCCTGGATTTCCTCATACTTTTCCAACTGCACATTCAGCGTCTCCCACTCCCACACCACCTCCTCATCCCACCCTCTCTCTGTTGGAGTCCCCCAAGGCTCTGTTTTAGGACCCCTACTCTTCTCAATCTATACACTTGGTCTGGGGCAACTCATAAAGTCCCACGGATTCCACTACCACCTTTATGCTGATGACACTCTACCTCTCTGGCCCAGACGTCACCTCTCTGCTGTCCACAATCCCAGAGTGTCTATCAGCCATATCCTCCTTCTTCTCCTCTTGCTTCCTCAAACTCAATGTAGACAAATCTGAACTCATCATCTTTCCTCCATCTCACAGATCTTCCTTACCCGACCTAGCTATAACAATTAATGACATCACACTTTCCCCAGTACCAGAAGTCCGCTGCCTCGGAGTAACCTTTGACTCTGCCCTGTCCTTCAAACCGCACATCCAAGCTCTTTCTACCTCCTGTCGCCTCCAGCTCAAAAATATTTCCAGAATCCATCCTTTGCTCAACCCTCAATTTACTAAAATGCTTGTGCATGCCCTCATCATCTCTCGTCTCGACTACTGCAACATCCTTTTCTGTGGTCTCCCTGCTAACACCCTCGCACCTCTCCAGTCCATCCTTAACTCTGCAGCCCGACTAATTCATCTCTCTCCTCGCTACTCCTCCGCTTCTCCCCTCTGCAAATCTCTTCACTTGCTCCCATTCCCTCAGCGTATCCAGTTCAAATTACTAATACTGACCTACAAGGCCTTCTATAACCTGTCTCCCCCCTATGTCTCTGAACTAATCTCCCGATACCTTCCCTCAAGTAATCTCCGGTCCTCCCAAGACCTCCTTCTCTCCACACTTATTTGCTCCTCACCCAACCGCCTCTGTTATGTAAATGTATTCAAGTCTCCAGGTCCAGATGAATTACACCCCAGAGTACTGAAGGAGATAGCAGAAGAAATTTTTGAACCCCTCTCCATAATCTTTGAAAATTCTTGGAGAACAGGAGAAGTGCCAGAAGACTGGAGAAGAGCAAATGTTGTTCCTATCTTCAAAAAGGGGAAGAAGGTGGACCCAGGCAACTATAGGCCGGTGAGTCTGACTTCTATACCAGGAAAGATCTTTGAACAAATTATTAAACAACATGTATGTCAATACCTGGATAAGAATGAAGTGATTAAACAGAGTCAGCATGGGTTTGTAACTAATAAGTCATGTCAGACTAATTTAATTTCCTTCTATGATGGTATTACTGATTGGGTGGATCAAGGAAATGCTGTAGATATAGTATATCTTGACTTCAGCAAAGCATTTGACAAAGTCTCTCATACAATCCTTATTGAAAAAATGACTAAGTATGGAATGGACAAGGCAACTGTTAGGTGGATTCATAACTGGCTTAGTGATCGGACCCAAAGAGTGGTCGTAAATGGCTGCACATCCAGTTGGAAGAATGTCTCAAGTGGGGTACCACAGGGCTCTGTCCTGGGCCCTGTATTGTTCAACATCTTTATCAACGATTTAGATGAAGGAATTGAGGGTAAACTGATTAAATTTGCTGATGACACAAAGCTAGGAGGGATAGCTAATACTAGAGAAGAGAGAGAGAGGATTCAAAAAGATTTAAATAAACTGGAGAAGTGGGCAGCAACTAACAGAATGGTTTTTAACAGGGAGAAATGCAAAGTACTACATCTGGGCAATAAAAATGAAAAAAGCATATATAGAATGGGAGGAATAGGGCTAAGTGACAGCACATGTGAAAAAGACTTGGGTATACTAATAGATCACAGACTGAATATGAGTCAACAGTGTGATGCAGCAGCAAAAAAGGCAAATGCAATTCTAGGATGTATTAACAGAAGCATACAGTCTAGATCACGTGAAGTAATTATTTCCCTCTACTCCTCTTTGGTCAGACCTCATCTGGAATATTGTGTCCAATTTTGGGCACCACATTTTAAAAAAGACATCAACAAACTGGAGCAAGTTCAGAAAAGAGCGACCAGAATGGTGACCGGTCTGCAAACCCTGTCTTATGAGGAAAGGTTGCAGGATTTGGGAATGTTTAGTTTGCAAAAGAGAAGACTGAGAGGAGACTTAATAGCTGTCTACAAATATCTAAAGGGCTGTCACATTGTAGAAGGATCAACTTTATTCTCATTTGCACAAGGAAAGACTAGAAGCAATGGGATGAAGCTGAATGGGAGGAGACACAGATTAGATATTAGAAAAAACTTTTTGACAGTTAGAGTGATCAATGAGTGGAACAGGCTGCCACGAGAAGTGGTGAGTTCTCCTTCAATGGAAGTCTTCAAACAGAGGCTGGACAGACATCTAACTGGGATGATTTAGCGAATCCTGCTTTGAGCAGGGGGTTGGACCAGATGGCCCAGGAGGTCCCTTCCAACTCTACGATTCTATGATTCTAAGGAGTTAAGCCCTAATATACATATTTGCAGTAGAGACACAACGCCTTGAGTTCTATGATTCTATGAATGAGTCACCGTAGGCGGCAAAAACAAAAATACTAGCTAAGTCCAGAAAACCAGAGAAGTTGGCAGCTATCGGATTGCAGACCCCTGAACCTAACAACAACTAGCAGTAGCCGTGGGGGATTCCTACGGTGCCCTAGACCCCCTCGATCACAGCCGGAGAACTACATAGCCTAAAGACAGAAAGGGAAATCTAAACTGCCCCAGAGCAGACCCCAAAGCAATAGGCAGCCCCCAACATATAATGACGGTGAAGCAAGATGAAAAAATACTCACACAGATATAAAGATAGGCTGAGCAAATGATGGGGCCCAAGCTAACTAAATAGGACAGAATAGAAAAGCTGCTGTCTGCAATCTGCCAAAACCCTCTCAAAAACAAGAGCCAACAGACTGGTAGGGAAAAAAGCCCTGAAGATGCTAGGCTTCAAAAAGACTATATCAGTACTCAGGTATTATCTGAAGACAGAGCAAAAAGGAATTCAGCTCACCCAGCAGGGAAAGGCAGAAATCCAGAAAAACAAGGCAAAACAAAACCAAAACACAAATGCAAAAAGCAGAGCAGAAAACTTAGCTTTTGAGGAGCAGGAATCAGACTGGTCTCCAAGAATCCCTCAGAGTAATCACCCGCAAAGCAGAAGGGCGTCGGCTGCCTTATATCCAGTCAGCAATCCCAGTCACCCAGTCATCATCATTCTGCTCAGGTGCTTTGTAATCAGCCTCACTACCTTCCTTCACCAGAAGAGGGAGTTCATCAGACCTCAATGGTGAAGGGGAAAATGAACTCACAACACGCCTCCAAGACTTCTCCCGAATAGCCCCTATTCTCTGGAATTCTTTGCCCCAACAAGTCCGACTATCAACCACTTTTGGATCCTTCTGACGGAACCTGAAAACCCACCTCTTCAAGAAAACCTACAGCCTACAATGACCCTGCTACCTCCTCTCTCACCACTACTGGTGATATCATCTCAACCAACACCGGAACTGCTGCAACCCCCCAACCTACTGTCTCCTTCCCCACCATCCTGTAGCATGTAAGCCCGAAAGGGCAGGGTCCTCTCTCCCCTCTGTATCAGTCTGTCATTGTTAGTTTGTTTACTGTAAGTGATATCTGTAATTTGTATGTAACCCCTTCTCATGTACAGCACCATGGAACCAATGGTGCTATATAAATAATAATAATAATAATAATCACTTGAGTTTGCTTGATATCTGAATCAGTATCAATTTTAGCACTACGTTTACCTGGAAAACATTTACAATTAGAGCCAAGAATTTTCTTTATGAGTAAAACAAATAATCTTATCATTACTGCAATAACCAATATCACAAAAACTGCTTGAATTAGGAAATGAATTATTCCTGATATCCATCCGCCTATTCCTTTAAACAAATTCAAAGGATTTAACCATGCGAGCCATTCAGGGAGGGGCAGGTCCTCCAGGGAATTAACCGTCCCTATTCCTTCCTTTATCAGCCTAGCTTGTTCTATGTCATGAGTGACTCTCATCAGTCCGGATGGATCTATATAGTGGCAGCAGGCGGGTCCCACTACCTGACAGAATCCCCCTTGAGATGCTGTAAGATAGTCGAGCACCATAGAGTGTTGGTTAGTTATAACAATGAGCTGTCTCATATAAGCAGATCCTACATTAATGGCATCAAATAAATACTCAGTCACATTATCAAAAATATCACCTAATTCCTCTATCATCTGAGCATTTCTTATAGTTCTGAACATAACTCCCAAAGGACCAGTGAGAACCATCCCAGTCTTAAGATACCATGGGGTGTGCATTAAATGCTTGGGTGGCTGGGGAGAGGGTGCACTACGCTTTGCTATCATGTGACCAGGGACATTTTTTATAAGGGAAGTCCTTTTCATTCCATACCCAGGTGGCCGGCTCTATCCTAGCCAGTGTACATGCACCTTCAGCTCCTGTAGGAATCCACCTATACACATTGCTCCCACAGACTATATAAACCCCCTTCGGTAATTCAAACTGAAATTCATTAAGAAAAGCTATTGCTATTGAAACCAACCGGGTGGTGGCAGTGTAGAGGCACCAGGAGTTCTCCAGATCTGTAGTGACTGCCCTATAATATCATAATGGCTGACATTCTGGGTCTGTATTAATGCTTATGGACATCTCAGCTGCTCCATCTCCATACTGACCTCCTCCAGCTTCCTTATCTACATGAACCGCCTCTCTTGCTGTACATTGTGCTGTATTACCATAAAGGAAGAAATGATTCCTTGTCCAATTAGTATCATGTAGATATCGCTCTAAACACACTTGGTCACTACAAATTTGCTTATCTCCCAGGGAAAAAGGAGTTTTTACCACAAAACTAAGTTTTAGCTCCTGATCTGTCACCTTTCCTATATAATTTTTATCAGTAGCCTTGTTTCCCCAGTTTCCATCATATTCCTTAAATTCAAACAAATTGATTGGTCGCTTACTTACAGGTTCCTGTTTTCTGGTAAGATTGATTTTGAACCACGGCTGCTTTGTCCAACCTGTAATAGGCAAGGCAGCAGAAGTTTGACTCTGCTGCTCAGCCAGATTGAGGGCCCGCATTTCCCAACACTTTCCTCTGAACAACTCTGTCAATGGAGTTACAAAATATGGCATAGTCTTTGCAGCAATGGGGGCATGTGAACAAATCCAGCAATTAGATAAATTTCGGACTTGTGCAATATAGTTATGGTACTGGACAAATTTATTAGCCCACAGTTTTGACACCTCACTATCCCATAATTCAAAGACATCAATATCTTTTTTACATTGAATAGATACAACCACAGCAAGAAGCAAGAATGGATAGTATGGGTCGCCCTCCCAGGGCTGTGGGATACTCGGTACCGGGCCGGTCCTTCAGAGGGAAATGTCACAGCAGCGGTGACCCGGTCCGTGGCCCTGGGCGCCCATGTAAAAGGGGATTGAGTGATGGAAATAAAGTTTATGAATGATTCGTGATGCCACCTGTGGCGTTTGGCAAAGGAGGTGTTAAGCTGACGCTGCAGACATCCTCTGGGACAGATGGTGGGGTGCAGCAGTGATGTTATAGCCCTCCACAGGCAGGGCCGTTGGTCCCAGGGCAGTGTAGATAGGTGTTGGGGACGAGGGTGCAGTGTCAGGCACAGAGATGTAGCAGTGCCGGAGTTTGTAGGAAGAAGGCAAGGACACAACAGGGTGCAGTTTCTTTACCTTTACTTGGCAAATGCAGTCCAGGGTCCCAATTACAGATGGCACAGGAGCTGGCTAGCCTGGAAGCAACTCAGGAATGTCTCTCTCAGATGGGTTGTGTAGTCTCCTTCCTAGCGCTTAGTTGAGGTACATGCAGCACTGTGTAACACTGAAGTTCCTCCTTATTATCTTCTTTTAGAACTACCTCGTATGTCAGACAACTGTAGCCCTCTATCTCTCTTGGCTCACCTGTCGCTGTGGTGCCTCCGAGTTTTAGGTGGGAATAGAGCATTTACAGCTTCCTACTCCTCTGTTTTCTGTTGCAGGACCTTCAGTATCCATACAACCGTGGAGACCAGGCTCCAGATCATGCGCTATCACTGGGAGGGAGCTCTTTATCCTCAGCTCAACCTCCAGCTTCTCTCCACATGTCTACACTCGTTGCCCTCCTCACACTAACTGCTCATTTCCCTTCCTGGCCCTCAGAGAGCACTCCTCCCCCAATTCTGGTTCAGAGCTCCCTCTGCTGGCCTGGAATGGGAACTGTGTTGCATGACCTAGTTAACTGCTAGAGAGACCCTTCATTGCTTCCAAGCCTGACATCACCCTCCCTGGAGGAAGGCAATGCCAGTGTGGCAACCATACTCCTGGGGGCGCCACAAGTATTTCCCAAATTCCATTCTTTTTAGTTCCTGTGGAACTTCTTGCAGTGAGATGTGTGAATCCAGGTGGACTTTCCTTCCAGCTTAACAGAGGTAGGCGTGGTCAGCTGGACTTGGTAGGGTCCTTCAAAGCGAGGATCCAGACTTTTCCTTAGGTGCTTTCATGTTACCACCCAGTCTCCAGGCTTAAGGTCATACGAGCCTGACAAGGAGGACGGATCTGGAAGGGAACTGAAAACACGCGTATGAATTTGCTGCAATACCTGTTGTAATGCGCCCACATAGGCCGTCATATTTGAATGAGAGGCCTGCATTTGCTGGGGAAAGTACAATCCTGTCTTGGGAGGGCTCCCAAACAACACTTCATATGGACTCAAATTTGTCTTTCTGTTGGGAGTTACCCTAACAGTGTACAATGCAATGGGAAGACACTCAGTCCATGGTTTACCTGTTCCTGCCATTGCTTTTTGAATTTTCAATTTCAGTGTACCATTTAACCCTTCCACCCTACCACTGCTCTGAGGATGATATGGAGTGTGAAATGATTGTTCCATCCCTAACGCTCGGGTGATTCCTTGGCACACCTGTGACGTGAAATGACTACTTCGATCACTTTCAATTACCTCTGGTACTCCAAATCTGCAAACAACTTCTCAAAGTAGCATTTTAACCACAGTGCGTGCATTTGCATGAGCACAGGGCCATGCCTCTGGCCAGTTGGAGAAAAGGTCCACACACATCAGCACATACTTATAGTTGCTTACTCTTGGAAGCCGAATGAAATCAATCTGCAGTCGCTGAAAAGGGTACAATGGCCTGGGGGTGCACTTTGGTGGCACCTTCACTGTTTTTCCTACATTATGGCATGCACAGATTACATATCCCTGTATGAATTTTGCAGCAGCATAATGGAACCCTGGTGCGACCCAACTTGCTTTTACCTGGCTTACCATTCCATCCTTGGATTGGTGTGTTAATCCGTGGCAGAGGGAGCACACCATAGGGAACAGCGCCCTAGGCAAGCAATACCTACCGTCCGCTCTCCACAATCCAGCTTCTTCCTTCGCACCTGCGTGCCTTTGCCATTCTTCCTTTTCTGGTGCAGAGGCCTGTTCTTGCAGGCTCTGGAGTAAATGAAGATCCACCTCCCTCGACACCGGGACCATATGGGACCATAAACATGGCAGATGCCAAATGCATAGCGGCTATCTGTGAAGATATTTGCTGTCAAATGTTCAGCGATTACACACGCCTGAGCGAGCGCTTTTAACTCAGCCTCCTGTGCAGACATTTCGGCTGGCAGTGCTTCACTCTTTACAACCTCAGGCTGATCTACAATGGCATACCCTGTGTGAGGTACACCATTTTGGTAAAACCGTGATCATTCTACATACAACTCTAAGTCTGCATTGGAAATTGGTGTCTCTTGCACATTGGCAAGTGGTTGTGTTCTGCCTCCATGAGCTCAAAGCAATCATGCTGAGCTTCAATTGTTTCTGAATCGTCAGTGTCTGGTAACAAAGTAGCGGGGTTCAGAACTGTACACCTTTTTATAGTCACATTTGGGGGTGTAAGCAGAGCCACTTCGTACTTTGTTAACCTGTTCATGGACAAATGTTTTGTCCTTGCCTGGAGCAGCAGCTCCTGCACAGAGTGTGGTACCAGAATTTCCAAGGGATTATCTAGCACCAAGTCTGCAACTTTTTCCTTCAGTATTGCACAAGCTGCGACTGCTCTGATGCATGTTGGTGCTCCTTGTGCAACTGTGTAAAGTTTGGCTGAATAGTATCCTAGGGGCGATGCTTCCCTCCATGTTGTTGTGTAAGCACCCCCTTAGCATGTCCCCCAGATTCATGACAGTACAAACGGAAAGGCAGGTTATAGTTTGGAATTCCAAGGGCGGGTGCAGAGACAATGGCCTCCTTTAGGTCTCTGAACCCCTCTTTGGCTTCCGGGGTCAGCTGGTATGGCTGCCCCTTATTGCATGCAGATAGCACATCAAACAGAGGTTGCATCATTTGTGATGCAGCAGGAACCCACTCTCTGCAGTAACCAATCAATCCCAAGAATGTTCTCAGTCTAGTATCCGAAGTGGGCTCAATGGCTTGGCTTATGGCCTGTTTCCTTTGTGGTGTTATGTGTTTTAATTGAGATGAAATGCAATGTCCCAAGAAAATGACCTTTTCCTTTGCTACCTGTAATTTGTCCTTTGACACCTTGCATCCTTCATGATATAAAAATATCAGTAATGAAGCAGTTTCCTTTAGACACACCTGTCTATCTGTGGTACAAAGAAGTAAATCATCTACGTACTATAACAGCTGCACATCTTCCCTTTCAGGGTGCCAAGAAAGAAGGATTCCAGCCATTGCCTCAGAGAACACAGAGGGGGAAGTAGCTCCCCCCTAAGGCAACCGTGTCCAACAGTACTGCTTGCCAGCATGTGTAAAAGCAAACAGCAGTTGGCTCTCCTCATCAATTGGCACCGAGAAGAAGGCATTGCTGGGATCAATAACAGGTATATTTACCATGACAGGCACTGGTTTCTGCTGTTTTTTACTTTACGATTATTAATTTGGGCTTCTATCCCCCGGAATACGGGAAGAGAATTTTCCACTGTGGCAAATACACATTCAGGTCTTACTTTCATCACTTCAGCTCTTAGGTCTTCCCTTAATCCTGTTATGAACATGTTTTTTAGAAACCTAGCTTCCCTAGGATTTTTCAGGTCATAGTCATGGTCTGTGAACACTGCTGCACACCTGGCATGGAACTTGTCAATAGGCTCATCTGATTCCTGAAATACTTCAGGTAACCCTGAAGTCAACTCTTCTGTTAGCTTCTTGGCTACTACGTGTAACCTTGCTATAAACTGTCGCCCTGATTCTCTAGTTTTCTTATCCTCTGGAACTTCGTGAATCAAGTTAGTATCTGCAGGGACTGCCCTTATGTTCTCAAGCAAAGGCACTCCAACAGATATTCGACACAATATTTCCAGATCATTCCAAGCTGCGTCATAATTATCAGCGACCCCTTCCACTGCTCTATGGAATCCTAAGGGATTCTTATAGGGATCAGTGAAGCTGTTTGCCATGGCTAACTGTTCAGATCTGCTCCATGGCTTATACCAAGTAGTGGTATCTATCTTTGCCTCATCATCTCCGTCATCTGTTGGTCTGCTTGTAGTCTGAGTTATCACAGGGAAGCTGCTGACTGTAGTATTTCTCTCAGCCCTACTGCAAAAATCACATTCTGCCTTTCCCTTCACCTGCGGTTTATTACACCTATTACAAATCCAAGTAAGGGATCTCATAGCTCTATTTGAATAACCCTGAGTATCCTTACTGTTGGTGATTGTCCTCACATCTCCACTCATTATTTTTCCTAATTAGCTTTAACTTTTCTACCTGGGGGCTACTCTGGGAGGGGCTGGGTGATATTTGTAAATTAAAATCATCCCCACTTCTCCTTGAGACCTCCAGCTCCCCCTGTCCAGAACTTTTTATTGGGGTCTAAAAACTATCTGGGAACCCCCTTGGTAGCGCAGGGTATTGACTGGTAACCGAATATGTAGGAGGAGAAGACTCAAAAGTAAGGGGGCTCGACCGCATCTGCATTTGAGATGCAGGAGAAATCATTCTCTCCACCACATACTGAATGAATGGGGTTCCTGGTGTCTGGTAAATCACCGGTATCTGACCAGAACGGAGTCCTGACATGTGAAGGTCTGGTGGGGACAAAAATGATGGTGAAGAAACAAGGCACAGTACTAGCCATTGGAGTGGAAACTGCTGCCTCAGTGGACATGGATTCTATGCCTTTTTCACTAACGATTCTGTCCCTTGTAGGACTGCAACTACTGGTAACATTTGAGTCACTAAGAGAGATTTCCCTACTCTCACTCAAAGGGGCGGAGGGAGCTGCGGACACAGGCTGTCGCTGTAAAGGAGGGGCTGCTGCTCGTCCCTGCGCTATTTGATTTCTCCCTCTCCTGTTCTGGGTGAACTCCCTCTCATCATCATCATTATCAGTATTAAAATATGGATCATGCTGCTCAGCTGTTCTCATCCGTGCGGCCACCTGCTCCTCATAACCATGTTTCTCAATCCATTTATCATGTTCTCTGCTAAATTGCTTCCATCTCTCAACATCCAAACACCCATTCTTTGGCATTCCTGCTCGCTCTAAAATTTTTGTAGCATTTCTCACCGCTTTTTGCCCAAGCGTACCAGATCCCTCATTTTATATCTTGGATCCATGTTTCATCCTGGCCTGGTAAATTTAATACCCATAGCAAAAAGCTATCTGAATCAGAAGATGTCAAGGTTAGCTACTCCTATCTTCAGCTCTGACTATCTGTATCGGAAGCTGTCAAGGTTAGCTACTCCTATCTTCAGCTCTGACTATCTGTATCAGAAGCTGTCAAGGTTACCTACTCCTATCTTCAGCTCTGGCTATCTGTATCAGAAGCTGTCAAGGTTACCTACTCCTATCTTCAGCTCTGACTATCTGTATCGGAAGCTGTCAAGGTTAGCTACTCCTATCTTCAGCTCCGATATCTATACTTAGCAGGATCCCACTGGATGGTTATGATACCCAGCAATCTCTGCTTCCAAAGTAACAAGCTGAACTTGTACTTTGTGTTCTGTCCTGATTCTACTACACACCTTGTAGAACAGGTAACTATGTCGCTACAAACAATATTATTCCAAAAGCAAGCCCTACATATTCCTCATTCATCAGAATCAGAACATGAATTCTCGCTAGACTCTGAGCATGCCAAATCTATTCCTGAATCTGTTTCAAAGAAATCAAAATAATATTCATGTGAAACTATATCTTGCCAACTTGGCATGTACCATCTAGTCTCTAAGATGTATGACCAACTTTTCAATAGTGCATGTGGGTGTGGCACTACATGGCAAGAGAATACTCTATACAGCTTATTTGCTCTTCTGTACTGATGGGGAACAACTGGCGTCAAATGTATTCTTTCCAAAAACCAATCAGACCTTAATCTTTTCACTCTTTTTTCAACTATAGTAACCGAACACAAACAATTTTCACATGGCATGTAACACGTACACTTCACAGATTAGTATTCATCTCAAAGTGTCTCAAAGCCACCGGGCAGTAACTGGCTCCTGCACTTCCAAATCTTCGCAATATCTCTACTATCCCACAATTGACCGGGATATCTCGAGGCACTCTAAAATGAATATTTATAGTCAATATATACACTCTCACAAATCCAAGCCACGTTATGGCTGCCCACCAGCCGACTCCTCCAGTGATCTTTTCCTCAGACTTCCAATAACGTGGGGTCGCCTCTGTCTGCAAACTCTTTATAACTATGCTTTGAACACACTGAGCACAGGACATTTATCAAATTTCCCTTGATAATCCTTTAATTTTATTTTTGCAGATTCACACCAAAAAATCAACCAATTCTTATCCTTTTACTACTTAGCAACTGGCAAAGCAACAGAAATACATAATAACATAATCCACCAACCAAGGAAAAGCCAAAATAGCAATCAAAGTGAGAAGGGTGGAACATGTATAACACAACATAACTTTTAATTTTCAATTCTGCATACTGCATACAACATACAACTCACACTCTCACACTCCTTTTTAAGATTTAAGATTATCTAGAAAAGGAAAATTTTTAGCAGCACTTTTAGTCTGTTGCCCAGTCTTTGCTTTGCAACAACAATTAAGCACACAATATTAGAATGTTAAGCTGGTTAGTATTTTTAGACAGATAAACAAGTGCAAATATGCAACAACAAACAAAAACACAAAACAAAATAGTTTAAAGCAAAGAGACAAATATAAAATAAATTTAAATTTTGCTACCCGAGGGGATTCCCATTCAAAGATCCAGACAGACTGACCTACCTACCTTGTCCGAGGGAGACAAGAAAGGATGCGAGCAAAAATGCTCACTTACCCGGGTCCTCCTTTCTGCTCTCCCTCCGACAAAGCAAGGCAATCTTTTTCAGTCCAAATCGATAAAGGGGAATGCAATCCCGCTGTGGGCCTCCAAGTTGTCAGCATCGGGATTATTTCTCTCGTCACCAACCTCGGGTAAAGCTCACTTAGAGCTTCTCTTACCTAGGATCCTAGGAGTGGAGAAATAAAAAGAGAGACACAGGTTGCTTGTCTTTCAAGTTAATCTCATCCTTTATTAAGATGGGTGCATCTTTTATAGGATCACAGAGGAAATGAACAAATATGGATACTTCCGTAACGTTGTGTTATAATTAACAAAATGGTGGATAGCTTACACAATAATTGGCAAGAACGATAGTTATATAACAGAAATGTCAGAGTATATTATGTGTTATAAGATATATTTAATTGAGGGTGTGGGGAGTACGTGGGATTTATGGCATTTCCCTTATGTCAATTTAACAATTCGTGGAACCGTATCCGTTAGTACTTTTTGGCCAGATAAATAGTTGGCCTTGACATTCTGGGAATGAGAGGGGAATTTGGAACTGACCACTGGCAGAATTATCTAACCACGTAGACAGATGATAACAATTAAATAGTGTCATGGGTTATAAGTTGTTTTTCAGTTATTTTCTGAATTTTAGAGAACTAAGATTAACCATTTCTTTAACACCTTTCCTATAGGGGGTTTGGTGGAATTCGTTCTCTACACTCTTTATTACATAAAACAGTTTTCTCTGATCTCAATGTGTCTTATTTGTTTTTTATTTCCCCATAATACAACGGTCACAAGATCGCCGATCTGCACTTTACTCTCCGATGGTGACGATCCTCTAGACATCCGGACAGTCAGGAGCATTGGACCCCATCTGTGTCTCCCCACTATTCTAACAATGGACGCTCTCTCCGCCATCATTTCCTCCTCTATACGGTTATTACGGGGAATGACACTGTGATGACTTCTCTTCTGGGAGAGACACAGATCATAGGTGACTAATATTGCAGTGTGAATAGAAACTTATATTTCCGGTATTTTTCTGCCCTTACATTGTGGGTTATGAGGTGTTTGGGGCTTGTTTTTTGTTCCGCCCTTTTCCCTTTGTTTTTATCTTTCCAGTTGGTAATTGGGATTCTAATATAAGCCCATATATCCCGGGAAGTGTCAGGTGCTGGGATCTCATTATATTATTAATAACAATTTCATTCCCGATTATTCCCGTCATTTATTGCTCGTTACATTCTCTCTATATAATAACAGATTCCTCTTTGTTACACGTCCTAATACTGATCATTTATATCTCTATATTGTAGAGGAAACATTTCTAGGAGTGTATACACTTCACCACAAACACTTCCCATAGATTTTATTATCATCACTGTTATTAAGCTGCTTTTCTCTTTATATCTTTACCATATCACTGTTTATTCTCTTTTCTTACCCGTTGCACATTTGCACTTTCACTGGTTACTTGGTGGGGTCACATTTGGCTCTTTTCACCTGCATTGTTTTGTTTCTGGATCCCCTCACTATCACTTTACCTGATTGATCGCTACCAGATGGCTCTATGCAGCATTATCCATCTTGGTCTTACCAACAGGTTTTCATCCTGATCCTCCTGCTTCACTGGGGAAGATGTGACCTGGGAACAGCCCCAATTCCTTTAGGAACACCCCCACTTTACCCCAGAGTTACTTCCCTTGCCTGGATTAGTGCCGGACCTTGGTGTGTTGGAAACACTTTTCCGTACCCTCTGAGGAAGCTGACGTGGCGAAACGCCCGTAAGAGGGAATAGT
This sequence comes from Dendrobates tinctorius, assembly GCF_039654945.1. Lineage (NCBI taxonomy): Eukaryota > Metazoa > Chordata > Amphibia > Anura > Dendrobatidae > Dendrobates > Dendrobates tinctorius. Next base: position 106,729 of record NW_027362209.1, read on the forward strand.
GGTGACTCTGCCATCTTTCTCTGTACACTCCCGGCATGTCGCCTGTAGGACCTGTAATCTCCATCTCTTGTTAGGATGGCTCCTCCTTTACACTATATGGGCTGTGCTGTATTCCTGGGATATCCCATATAGCACTGGCTGCACTTTATATCTCCTATCTGTACTCCAGGGATGTAATGCGCTGTCAGCTCTTTATTCTCTCACTATTTATACCCTTTGCTCTGTGTCCTCTCATTATATAAGCTATTCATCTATACAAAAAAACTCCAGATTTTCAAAGCCAGCTTACCCGTACACCCCGGTGTGTGAGATCCAATATCAATCCAGGAGAAAGTCTGCACGGAGACCAGAGCAGGAGCCAGCCACGAAAGATTCAAATGAAGAAATGTAACTTTAAACTCCAGCGGACAAAATCCAGGATGCAAAATTTTGTTTAAAAAGTTTTTTCTTGCATTAGCAAAGATTTTTATTATTAAAGTCCATCATAAAATAAATCCACACTTCTGGACAGTAGATAAATAGATTAGGGGAAGGGGGGTTAGCCTCTCAGACTACGCGTTTCGGCGAATTAACGCCTTCTACATGGTCTGTCCAACTGAAAATTAAGCTACCAATATATAAGGAAGAGGGGGGAAGGGATGAAAAAAAAAGGGGAATTAAAATCAAGAGTAAGTCCTCCCATACTTTAACCCTATGATGACAAAACCCCAATCAATAGTGATACATGGAAAGAGCATATGAAAAATCAGTTAACAAGTATACAAATATATATATATGGGAAAAAAAATTGTTCCAGTATTCTACGTCATAATAATGTCACTAAATAAATATCTTGACACAAAAATACAACAAACAAAAGATATATATATATATATGCATAAATATACATTCACCAGATGGATAGATCATCAATTTTAATTATAAATTTATTATTTCTTATTCGATTCCCTTTAATCCTTCTTTCTGAAAAAAAAAAAAAAAAAAAAACCCAAACGGAGACACATTCAATAACAAGTAATAAGGTCCTGTCTCTTATTCATGCCATCTGGTGTACGACTACCTAAAGTAAAAATCCAAAAACTCTCCCTATTTAATAATTTGCGTTTATAATTACCGCCACGTGGAGGTGGAAAAACCTTCTCAATGCCCATAAAGGAAAATGAATCTGTGTTTCTTCCATGGACTGTCACAAAATGTCTAGATGCAGCAGAAATAGTAAGTGCCGTAGTGCTCTCAATATCGCTCAGATGCTTACGAATACGCCTAAGGGTCCTGAAGTACAACCAATGTATTGGATCAAATGGTGCATTCTACTGAATATATGATATAGTCAGAACTACAATTAATAAAATTGTTCATTACATAGGTTTCTTTATAAGCAAATGAAGAAAAAAGTTTCGATTTTTTCGCAAAATGACAGCACTTGCACTTTCTTGCACCACATGGAAAAAACCCTTTCATATCCAACCACGTTGTTGGAGTGGTGGATTTTTCAGAAAAATAACTCGGGGAAAGGATATCCCTTAAAGAAGGTGCTTTTTTGGCAATAAATTCAATTTTGTTATTTCTCAAGATTTCCCTTAATTTTGGGTCCTGATTAAGAATGGGTAAATATTTCAGAAGAATTTTCTTGATATTATAAAAATCTGTACTATATTGTGTTGAAAAAATTATTGTAGATTTTCTAGTATCAGAATATTTTTTCTTTTCACCAAAAAATCTATAAGTGCACAGGATCTATTCCCCTTATACACTGATATCCAGTGATAGATCTACAATCCGGTTACATATATCTATGTATGGATTTATCTTACACGCAATAAATATGGTGCACTTATCTCATCTCCACCTTGATAGTGACACTCTCTTAAGGTACTGTCACACTAAACGATCGCACCAGCGATCACGACAACGACACGACCTGGGAGAGATCGTTAGAACATCGCTATATGATCGTTAGTTAGCTTCCAAACAGGAAGATCTCATAAACGACACATCTGCGATCAGCGATCTGTATAACGACCTCGGGAGTCGTTGGGACCTGTCACACAGCATGTATTGTTAAAGACCCAGACCTAGATAGGCGTGATTGAGCGCATCATTTTCCACTCCCCTCAACCCAGATTGGTCATCACTATATGGCACGGTATGGCATGACTGTTGCTGTCAGAGCTCTCGCTTTGTGATTGGACGACAGAGTAATAAAGGACGACGCAATAGCGCTCCCTTTCATTGTTCTCGAGCGCTGTGGTTACCTTAATGCGTCCTGCCCGCCTTCTGTGATTCAAGACCTTAGATCCATTGTGTGGCGCTGCTGCGTTCGCCCTCGATTCATTGATTCCATCTGGATCTCCATACAGTCTTGTAAGGTAGGCACTTATTTTTCAAATTTTTTGTTTTTATCATTTTTTCGTGTCACTAACATTTTTGAATTACATGTTTTTTTATAGCAGCCTTGGTAGTTTTCCTTCCACCGCCCTCCGCTATCACATATCTATCTCGGACCTTTTTTTTTTCTGCCGCGCCCACCATTACTGTGTTGTTGGCTATCACTGTAAATTTTTTTTTTTGTTATTTGTGCTGCGTCAATCTCTTGTCAGCTTTTTTACTTGTCGTCTATCTTTGTGATTTTTTGTTGCAGCAAATGTTTTTTTCTGCTGCGCCCACCACTGCCTTTTTCTGCAGCTGTGTAAACTGTTGTTGTCCATCAAATTTTTTTTTTGGGTGTCAGGCAGCCATTTTAGTTTCAGCCTTGCCCATCTACGCCATTTTATGATCCTCGGTGTGTTATAAGTTGTTGGTAATGTATGCATTTTAATTAATCCTATTTGTTAATAAAACAAATGTTACTATTAGTATTGTGCCATTTTAACATTATCCTTTCATTATTACAGATGGCTGATAAGCACGAATTCCTGCGGGACTTCATAGAGATGTACCGCACGATGCCATGCTTATGGAGAATAAAGTCGGCTGATTATAGTAACCGACTTAAAAAGAAGGAGGCCTACCAAAAACTTGTCGAGCTTACAAAACAACATTACCCCAGTGAGCCAGCGGATGAAGTATCGGTTAAAAAAAGGATTCAGGCCATACGCACAGTGTACCAAAAAGAAGTTAACAAAGTCGAGAATTCAACCAAGTCGGGAGCGGGGTCGGAGGATGTTTATGTGCCGAAACTTTGGTACTTTGAACTTCTCTCTTTCACAAGGGACCAAGAAGTTCCGAGAAAAATGGCAGCTATCTTGGCCCCGGACCCATTGATCCAGCATGACTCCCCTGTCGGTGATGTAAGTACCTTGATTTTACAACTCATAGTAATGTACGTGGCCATTAGGAATAGAATTTATGAATAATTAAGGAAACATTGACACAATAGCAGACGTTATCCCGTAACATAATGATAATTGATCTAGCTTTACGCTAGATGCCTACCTCTTTGACATACCGTTGAAGGACAAATGAAAAACCATTGATACAACCCCCTTTATTCATCTTGTAGCTGTATTTGGCTGTTGTGAAGGTATATTTCTTTTGCTTGTGATGTAACATGTATTTTCTGTTCCCATAGGACACAGAAGAGGCAGGCATTTCTACACCCATAATCACGCCAGAGCAACACAGCTTCACATCTACGACACAAGAGGAGGAAACAGAGACACCATCCCCATCTGCACCATCCGCCTCTGTGCCGAGGCAACTGACTTTTTCCGGGCGCAAAAGGAAGGCCCCCACCTCGGAGACACCACAATTTATTGAACTGGCAAAAAAAGTTTTAACTTCACCTCAGAACCTGACCGGCTTTGCGTTCTATGCTAATGAAAAGCTGCCAACACTAGACCCAGTTCAGCGTCTCCATGCAGAAAGGCTTATGCTACAAGTTTTGAGTGAAGCCTCAATGGGGAAACTTACTGACACAATAGCTTTCATGGACAGACGTCAGTACCCCCAAAACGCTTGGCCGCAGAATACTGAGACTCCAGAGCCTACAATGTGGAGGGAGCATCCGCCAAACCAAGGCCATGTTCCTGCACCTTATTATTTAACTCCGCCTAGGCAGCGTGTAAATGAAAAAGATCCATATTTTTTACAATTGTAGTTGTGCCATTTTTTTTTTTTTATAAAATTTTGTTTTGTATATATTTTTAAATTTTTTTAATTATTCAAATTGTATAAGTTTTTTTATAAAATAAAAATGTAATATTTTACATGAATTGTGGTGTCGTTTACTTGCCTTTGTTTTGTAGTAGAACATTGATGTTAACAACACTTAAAAGATGGCTGTGCACATGAACATCTTTTACTAAAAGTAATATCCAGCCACGTATATAATCAGAAAATATAAAAATTTTTAGTTATGATATATTTAGAAACTCTTTTTTTTAACATCTTTTACAACATCAGAAACAAGGGGGTTTAACAAAAAAAACATAAATAAACAAAAAAAAAAATTAAATTACTGGCTACTGCCACCCTCTTGTACACCTGCCAAGAACCTCTCCAGCATCACTCCGTGAACGTCCATGGCTGCCAGAGTGACAGCCATAGCTGCTCTCATCCGCCGGTGAGAAGCCAGCAGTGCCTGTGCTGTTGGTATTTCTGTGGATGAAAAGAATGTAAAATGTAAACCTGGCAACTATAGAGACAGTAGAAACAAAAGGTACATGGCTTTTGTTTTTATCCTTACGGTATTGGGTCTGAACTGTTCTTTCTGGGGAGGGGCTAATAGCCCACCCTAAAGCACTGGCACCAACGGCTATGAGAAAAAAAAAAATGAAATTTTACACGGCAACACTTCCTCCTTTCCACAGACAAAAGTTAAAGAACCCCTTTTTTTGTTATTTCATGTTTAAAAATAAATGTCTTTACTTACCGGATGGAGAGGCCACATCTATATCCTGGAGTGATGATGGACATGGGCTTGAAGCGGGCAAAGGGGTAGGTGGTGACCCTGTTTGATCCATCGTTGATGCTGGGGCTATTGGATCATCCTGCGATGGCGGGCTTGATGGTAATGGTGGTTCTACAGATATGGAAAACAATCCATGGATATCTGCATGTTAAATGCTGTTTTTAATTGAAACCCAAAAAAAAAAAGCATATTGTTCTGCGAGATGCTACATCGTCACCGTTATTTGAATAAGAACACTTGAATAATAACAATAATTTATGTTATTCTCCACAGTGCAAGCTCATGTTTATTTTGTAAAAATAAAGGAAAATAGTATTCAAAATTCATTTCACTTTCACTTTCACTTCAACACATTGCTATGTCCCAGCATAACCACATGGCATTTTGCAAACTGTTATAGTATTCAAAATTCATTTCACTTTCACTTTCACTTCAACACATTGCTATGTCCCAGCATAACCACATGGCATTTTGCAAACTGTTATAGTATTCAAAATTCATTTCACTTTCACTTTCACTTCAACACATTGCTATGTCCCAGCATAACCACATGGCATTTTGCAAACTGTTATAGTATTCAAAATTCATTTCACTTTCACTTTCACTTCAACACATTGCTATGTCCCAGCATAACCACATGGCATTTTGCAAACTGTTATAGTATTCAAAATTCATTTCACTTTCACTTTCACTTCAACACATAGCTATGTCCCAGCATAACCACATGGCATTTTGCAAACTGTTAACAACTCAACAGTTAGCGAATGCTGAACGTGCAATAAGAGATATGAAGCGTTAACGCACACGTTAATAGACAACATACAACTTAAAAGAAATTTTTCTCATATTCTGTCCAAAACACTCACCCTCTTCAATTTGGTTGTCGGACCTGATATTTGCTATGCGCTGGCTGGAGCGGTAGCGCAGATCTGCTAGTTTTTTTCTTATCTGCGTCGTACTGCGCTCGACCCCAAACCTGCGCATGAGGCCTCTTTTAATTTTTTTCAACACCCTCTTCTTATGAAGCATGGGCCGGACGTGTGTGGTGCAATCATAGTCCCTTGCGTCGATTTCCTGGATCAAGAATCGAACCTCAGGCTCTCCCCAGGGTACAGAACGCCTGGAAGCCATAGTGTTTAGATTAATTTTTTATAGGCCGCTGTTAAGCCGCCCACGCATGCGTCATGACGTCACGGCGAACGGGAACGCAGATGCGTCATAGTCTCACAGCCTCTTTGAGATCGCACCTTGGATGCATATGTGTGGGCTTAACCTCATTTTTCCTTCTGCCCATTGCTCACTCCACAACCATCACACCACCTGTTTTACCCTCCCCCACATAACTCCCCCCTCACCATCACCTCCACCTCATTCGAAGTTATGTCCCCAGTACTGCCCCTCCCCATCACACCTCTGAATAAAGACAACACAAAATTGTATTTTTTTTTTTTATTTTATTAGCACAAACTTTTAAACAGGATAGCCAAGCAATCTTTACATAACTATATTTGATGCTGCCAACTCACAGCACCAGGCCCGTTGAAGTATTGGCAGTACTTATCTCGGCTGGCCTTTGCATCGTCCTTGGTCCTGCCTTGATTGACAGGTCGAAGTCCTGCTATAGCGGGATCATTCTCACGCCATTCTCCGAGCACCACGTCACCATTGCTGTCTGAGTCCATGAACCCTGGCGGACTGTAGGCTGCAGCATCGCGTTGTCGTAAAAAATTGTGCAGCACGCAACAGGCCAACACCACGGAGTCTATGGATTCCAGCTTCATGTTTATTGGAGTGTGGAAAACCCTGAAGCGGTTGGCCATGATGCCGAACGCATTCTCCACAACGCGGCGTGCCCTTGACAGCCTGTAATTAAAAATACGCCTTTCCTCCGTCAGAGTCTTTAGTGGGTATGGCTTCACAAGATGCTCATGAAGGGGGAAGGCTTCATCGCCCACAAACACAAAGTTAAGATTGGCGGTGGTGTCCATGTTGGTTGGCAAGTGCAGTTCAGAGTTCTTCAAGCGTTCACCAAAAATAGTGTGCTCCAAAACGCCTCCGTCCGAAACCCTCCCGTTCATGCCAACATCAACGTTTATAAATTCATAATTTGCGTTCACAAGGGCCATGAGGATCACGCTGAAGTAGCCCTTGTAGTTGTAGAAATAACTTCCGCTGTTGGCTGGTTGTGTGATGCGCACATGTTTGCCATCCAAGGCACCACCACAGTTAGGGAACTGCCAAATACGTTCAAAATCAGATGCAATTTTTTTCCATTCAGCCGCAGATTTAGGAAAAGGCATGTAGCTCCGTATACTGTGGACGATGGCGTTGCATGTCTCTGGGATTAACACGCTGAGGAGTGATCGGGAAACAGCTGCTGAAAATTGCAAGTCTTTCATTGAACGTCCGGTTGCCAGAAATCGCAGTGTGACAGCCAAACGTTCCTCTGCCGAAACAGCTGCACGCATCCGTGTATCCTGCCGTTCAATGAGTGGCCTCACACATTCCAGTAGGAGCTTAAATGAATCCTCCGACATCCGTAGATAATTGCGGAAATCCTGCGGATTTTTCTCCTGTAACTCCCTCACTAGATGCATGTGGGTGAATTTGGACCGCTGCTCAAGCCATTCTCTGGTCCACATGCGACGCTTTCGTTTGGAACGCCTCTCTTCCACCCGAGCCTCTTCTTGTCGATCGCCCTCCATCAGTAAAGCTGCTGCCACAATCACACGTTCCGCGGTGGACATGTACATTATGTGCAACCTGCCCGGTAAAAGGAATAGAAAAGTTATTTAGAAAGTTTAAAAAAAAAAAAAAAAAAATAGAGTATCAAATATTACAAAAATATTTACTGACAAAGCCACAAAAATCAAACAATAGATGCGGTTTGCACTGCTAAAAGATAAAACATTAGATATAACAAATTGTAATAAGATTAAAATATTTTAAAAATGGGAAAAAAACAAACCAAATATATGTACCTTGCTAAGGTAATCCAGAAAACCAGATGGTAGAAATGCCAAAGATGAATCGCAGTTGTGACTCCGACAGAATCCAAAACCAGCCTATACACGATACTATACTCAGCACGCACAAAGGACCAGAATGAGGTGTAATAATCCAAGCGCAATGGAACAATAGATGGGGACGCACTGTGACGTTTTCATTTATTGCTGGGGTGATGTAGTGGCCACCAATCGGTGCTGGGGGGCGTTATTACAAATGAAACTTATTCCCGCCTCCGCCGCTGACATATGAGTCGCCAACGAGATCGCTCGTCGTTCATAACAGGGGTCAAACACAACGATTCAGGCACACCAGCGGGACGCCAACGATCAAAATACGGTCCTGAACGTTCGTGCACGATCAGCGACATCGCAGCGGGGGCCACGTCGCCAGAACATGTCACATGCAGCGACATCGTCAGCGATGTCGTTGCTGCGTCAAAAAATCGAGGTCGCTTAAGCGATATCGCGAGCGATCTCGCTTAGTGTGACATACCCTTTAGGATACATGTTACTCTATGATGGCACTTTTGCACACGGCCACTAGATGGCGCTACAACATCTGACATTTGCCTGAATTTTTATATCTACACATGGTTTACACAAATTATATTGTCTTGTGGTAACTCTATACTATAACATTAGAAGCTGTGTATTTCTGTAATTATTTGTACGTATACATGATTGATTACCACTTTTGTCTCTGTAAAGACAATCCCCTTTAACCCCTTTCCGACATCGGGCGTAAATGTACTTCCTCCCTTTGATGAGGGCTCCGGCGGTGAGCTCACATCCTTTCCGGCACATGTCAGCTGTATTGAACAGCTGCCATTTGCCCCTATCAGCCTCTGACAGCGGCATTTAATGGGCACTTCCAGCAAGCGCGCCGGAAATCCACCCAACAGTGACCCCGTCACATGATCATGGGTCACCGACGGGTTGGCATGACAACCAGTGATCTCCAGCAGACCTCTATGCTTGTCACTGCCGGAATGCTATGAGCGCCACCCACTAGCCAAAACCACATGAACTAAGGATCATCTCGCCGAACTCCCGCTCTCCTGATCGCTCTGCTGATGACACAAAGCTAGGAGGGATAGCTAATACTAGAGAAGAGAGAGAGGATTCAAAAAGATATAAATAAACTGGAGCAGTGGGCAGCAACTAACAGAATGGTTTTTAACAGGGAAAAATGCAAAGTACTACATCTGGGCAATAAAAATGAAAAAAGCATATACAGAATGGGAGGAATAGGGCTAAGCAACAGCACATGTGAAAAAGACTTGGGTATACTAATAGATCACAGACTGAATATGAGTCAACAGTGTGATGCAGCAGCAAAAAAGGCAGGCGCAATTCTAGGATGTATTAACAGAAGCATACAGTCTAGATCACGTGAAGTCATTATTTCCCTCTACTCCTCTTTGGTCAGACCTCATCTGGAATATTGTGTCCAGTTTTGGGCACCACATTTTAAAAAAGACATCAACAAACTGGAGCAAGTACAGAAAAGAGCGACCAGAATGGTGACCGGTCTGCAAACCCTTTCTTATGAGGAAAGGTTGCAGGATTTGGGAATGTGTAGTTTGCAAAAGAGAAGACTGAGAGGAGACTTAATTGCTGTCTACAAATATCTAAAGGGCCGTCACATTGTAGAAGGATCATCGTTATTCTCATTTGCACAAGGAAAGACTAGAAGCAATGGGATGAAACTGAATGGGAGGAGACACAGATTAGATATTAGAAAAAACTTTTTGACAGTTAGAGTGATCAATGAGTGGAACAGGCTGCCAAGAGAAGTTGTGAGTTCTCCTTCAATGGAAGTCTTCAAACAGAGGCTGGACAGACATCTGACTGGGATGATTTAGCGAATCCTGCTTTGAGCAGGGGGTTGGACCAGATGGCCCAGGAGGTCCCTTCCAACTCTATGATTCTATGATTCTATGATTCCTTTTAACATGGGCAAAACACTACTCAGACAACACAGGGTGAGGGTAAAACAGTGTGGGCGATGCTTTATTGTACCACAAAACAGGCAGATAACGCATAGAACAGTCCCAGCACAGTACCCAAGATGGGGCACATTACAGTCTCACCCTTCCACTGACCCACCGGGATAATAGCTTCTGTGATTTCAGATCTTCCAGGGTCACTACCCCAGCTGTGTCACACACACAGAGAGGAGGTAACGACAAGCATAAGAAGATGACAGTCCATACAAGGACAGTTGATCCGAGGATCACAGCCTGGCTTCATCTTCCAGGGTCGACTACTCCACCTGTGGCACGCACACAGAGAGGAGGTAACAATAAATGTAAGAAGATGACAGTCCATTGAGTCCATACAAGGTACAAGGCCAGTTGATCCAAAGATCACAATCTGGCTTCTCCGAACATATCCATGGTTCAGCGATGGTCAATGGAGCAGATCTGTATTCTTCCAACCAAGGCTGAAAACCCCTAGGATGTTTCCTATAGAATGATAGATCCGTGTCCCTTGTGATGATGTTGTGGCTGCTGTCCTGTCTCTTGTCCTTTTGGGATGTATGGATGTCTTGGCAGAATCTCTCTGGCTGTTTCTCTCTCAGTCTCTTTATACAGAGGCATGTAACCCATTTTTACACTTAACAAGTGTCCCTCATTCAGTATTTACATAAAGGGTAAGAATGGAGGTGAGATTATTATAGCATTACTTGATTATTTAAACTATTTGCATAGTTTTTCCCTCTCTGCTTTAGAAGTCAACAAACTGGCTCCATAACACAATGCATAATTAGCATATCAGCAAACATCACCAGTGATCAAGGATAAGCGCACAATAAAAGTCAATATTACTGACTTACACAAACAAAAGTCAGTTTTCTTGACCAACCAGAAATCAACACTTAAATTTAAAGCCAACATACAGATAACATTCTATTATTCTTCATTTGCTAAAAATAGCTGTCTGGTTAATTAAGATACAATGCTGTATGTCTTCACAATGCTAAAAGTAAAAAAAATGTTTTAAAAAATATAAAAAAATATAAAAGTTCAAGTCACCCCCTTTCAAAATAAAACAGTAAAAAATCAGACAAACACATATTTGTTATAGCCATATTCAGAATATATCAATATAAAAAGAATTAACCCAATCACTAAATGGCGTAACGAGAAAGAATGTCAAAACGCCAGAATTACTTTTTTTGGTCGCCGCAACATTGCATTAAAATGCAATAAAGGATGACCAAAAGATCGTATCTGCACCAAAATGGTCTTCATTAAAATCGTCAGCTCGGCACACAAAAAATAGTCTTTCACCCGATCCGAGATCATGAAAAATGGAGACGTGACGGGTATCGGAAAATGGTGCAATTCTTTTATACTTAACCTAATAAAGAGGAGTTATTTTTACTGATACAGCGGGTATGGAAAGTATTCACACCCCTTTAAATTTTTCACTCTTTATTTCATTGCAACTGTTTGGTAAATTCAAATTCATACTATCTATTCCTGACACTGGAGGGGCTTATAAGCTTCCGAAGTATATAGTTTGGTGTTTGGGATCTGCCAATATGTGGTTAGTTTTCTGTTTCGGATAACATGATATATGATTTTAGTTTTTTTTTTTCTCATTTAGTCTCTCTTGAATATCGGTCAATATTAAATAGTCTCCTGATGAGTCGCCTTTGGTGAGGACGATGAAACCCGTAGAAATGAGAGTGAGTGTGTAAACGTCACCTCACCCTATATACTGAGATGTGGGATATATGTTTTTTCTATTAGTCACTTTCCGACTAACCTTCAGGGGGTGAATTATGGGTATAGTTTTACATTTGCAATAAGGTTTAGTTTTATCCTTTCGTCAGCAAACAAGAGGAATGACAAGAGACAACCCATTTAAGAAGATTCAATTTTGGTTAAAACTATTCTAACATTATAACATTATGAACATAAAAAAGGCTTCTCCCCTGTGTGGATTCTCTGGTGCTTAAGACATTCTGATTTAGTGGTAAAACATTTCCCACATTCTGAACAGGAAAAAGGCTTCTCCCCTGTGTGAGTTCTCTGGTGCCTAACACAATATGATTTATTCATAAAACATTTCCCACATTCTGAACATGAAAAAGGCTTCTCCCCTGTGTGAGTTCTCTTGTGGGTAAGAAAATGTGAATTCTGTCTAAAACACTTCCCACATTCTAAACATGAGAAAGGCTTCTCTCCTGTGTGGATTCTCTGGTGATTAACACAATCAGATTTAGTGTTAAAACATTTCCCACATTCTGAACAGGAAAAAGGCTTCTCCCCTGTGTGTGCTCTCTGGTGTCTATCAAGAACCGATTTCAGATTAAAACATTTCCCACATTCTGAACACGAAAAAGGCTTCTCTCCTGTGTGGATTATCTGGTGCTTAACACAATCAGATTTATTATTAAAACATTTCCCACATTCTGAACAGGAAAAAGGCTTCTCCCCTGTGTGAGTTCTCTGGTGGATAACAAAATTTGATTTCTGTGCAAAATTTTTCCCACATTCTGAACAGGAAAAAGGCTTCTCCCCTGTGTGAGTTCTCTGGTGGATAACAAAATTTGATTTTGATGCAAAATATTTCCCACATTCTGAACATGAAAAAGGCTTCTCCCTTGTGTGTGTTCTCTGATGTGTAACAAAATGAGATTTCTTGTTAAAACATTTCCCACATTCTGAACATAAAAATGACTTCTTTGCTTTAGGAGCAGTTTGTTTTTTAATGCCTCTTTTGTGACTTTGATTTTCCTTAGTAGTCAGTAATGAATCAGAAGATGGGACCTGTTTCATAGGATCAGATGACAGATCTTTGCTGTGAATAGATAATATATCTGGAATAACAGTAATCACTTCAGTTGTGTCTTGTAGGATCTCAAGATCATCAGATTTAAAAGTTGAAGATGTCAGCTGTCCCTCTGATCTCCTGGTACAGACATCTGCTAAGATAAAAAAAAACTTTTTAAAATAAAATATCCTTGAGTTTTTTATATTTTTGAACGTTTCTACTTATACCGTCCATAAAAATGGCAAGCTATGTAAAAAACTTTAATTATTTCCCAAGACAATGACAGTTCACAGTCTAATAGAAAACCTTGTTGGATGAACCAGTAGTGTGCGGTGTTCAACTGTTTGTTCATTCTGCCTCCCAAATATCGAATATAAAGAAACCAATCAATGTTATGTAGATGAAAAAAATACCAATTCTCATCTCACAAAAAACAAGTCCCCACTCAGGTCCATCATCTGTCAATGGAAAAACAGAGGTTCCCACACTATTAGTGGCTCAAAGGCTGCTGAAAAGCAACAAGGTTTCCATAAACCAATCCAGCAAAATCCGCTCTCACTTCGGAGTCTTGCAGTGTGCGCAAACAACATTTAGGATCCCTGTATTTAGCAATATTATAGTGAGAAGAACCCATTTAATTTGCGGTGTGTGTCTCCTGGAGAACAATCTGGGCACTATGTGCTGGGTAAGAAAATGGCAAATGTGTAATTTTCACTCTCCAACATCCACTGTGTGTTAATTTCCAGAAAGTGGCTGTGGAGTCAAAATATTCACTCCTCCTAAGGATTATAACCCTCAGTGAATTAATTTATAAAATGGAATCACTTTATGGGGATTTCTACTATTCTGGTTTTCTGTCATTTAGTTATATTAGGGCTTCTGCATATGGTGTGTCCAATCTCATCTGGGATCTGTTCCTGCTGTCCAGCTGGAGTAATCTGCTCCCTACTTCAGCTAATTGGAAAGTACCACACCCTACTAAAGCGCAAAGCACATGGCCGGAATCTGCCAGATACAGCGCTGTTCTCCTCTGGTTCAGTCCTCTGTGCTCAGCTTGCGGCTTGTGTATTTGTTTCCTGCTGTGACCGTGGCCCGTTTACTGACTACTCTTGTGTCTTCTGATTCTGTATTCTGTCCTTCTGGTTCTGACCCAGCTACCTGACTATTCTTCTTGCCATCTAACACCACAGAGTAGCAGGTAACACCATGGGCCAAGCCTAGGGGTCCCTGTGTAAGTCCAGATTCATGTATGGGTGTTAAAGGGCGATGAGCAAGGCAATCCTTGGGATATGGAAAGCAGAGAAGATAGAGCCAAGCATGTTCATGGGGGACATCTTTTGAGCTGCCAGGTGACCATGAACATTGCTCCCAATACATTGTGTCTGCAAACTATTCCAGCTCGATCTGCATTCAAATAGCTAAATGGCGCTCCTTCCCTTCTGAACACTGCCATGTGCCCAGACAGTAGTGTACAACCGTATGTAGGGTACAGTGTGAAGCTGGAAAACAATTTCTAAGATCCATTTGTTTTCTATTATCCTTTGTGAAGAATTCCAAACTTACCACCACATAAAGTGACACACGTCAGATATTAATAATGGGGCCTGATTAGGAACTACTGAAATGATCAAACTCCACAGTCTCCATCAGTAATAAATGAGTAACTAGTGGTGAAACCTCTCTGGTGTAATTAGAGTATGAAGCCGCATAAACCATATGAAGCGCATCAATCCCTCTAATCTTCAATAAGGTCGCATCGCTATTATGACATGATCTATAGTGTTGGGGAATGGTTTTCAGATCCCCAATATCGGACACTGTCTTGGCCGCGCCAATGTCCCGCACATGCTCGCGCACTCGAATCCTGAGTTCTCTTGTTGTCAGACCCACATATATTTTGGGACAAGGGCACGTGGCATAGTAAATCACGTTTGAAGTTCCACAGTAAATTCTCTGTCTAATCTGGAGTTCCCTTGTCCCATCTGATGAGAAGAGAACTAGAGGGATTGATGCGTTTCATATGGGGATTAGGGGTGGTGACAACAAACATTTTTTATCACAGATGGAACTCAGGTGGTTCATTCAACTGGACACCATGACCCCTAATGGACTCAATGAAGTTTTGAGCTTGGCCCCATTCCTATAGTCTTTGGGGATTTAACAATTATGCATCAATTGGTCCCGGATATTATTTTCTTTTTTGTTAATGGATTCCCAATGGGATGATTTGCATTATTCTCTTTATAGTATATTCCATATGGATATCTGGGTATATTTATAGGCATATAATATATAGGTAATGAGAATTCCTCCTGTCCTTTTTCCTCCACAGGTCTATATCACACTCCCTCCTTTTTTCTGGCAGTGTGCTGTTTTTATATTGTTTTTAATTTTTACTCTTTATTTTCACTAATCTTTTCTTGTATGTCAATAATTTATAGTTAGTGACCTTGAGGACACCATATATCTCCTTGGACCCTCACCCTGTACCATATCTATGTGAACCGCATCCAGCAGTCTCTACAGTTGTGGGAATCATGACCATATATTGTATTCTATGTATTTTATGTACTTAGTATGTGAGATTTTTTCACTGTTTATGTCATATACGATGTACATTTATATACATGTGATGACTTTTTTTACGGTCATGACCCGCTTAGGATTATTGTCTGCATGGACCTTAGGGTTCTTCCCATGTATGGGATATAATTATGAGCATATTATATCAAACATGTGAATCGGATCTAGTGGCCTTTATAGTTGTATGTGTCATGACCATATATCCGTTTTATGCATTTGACGTATTTAATATATGAGACTCTTTATCGCCTGGGCTATATGTGATGTATATCCATGTATGTATGTGATGATTCTTTTGAATGGCCATGACCCCTTTAAAAATCATTCATCTTCCCGGTATGGATTTTTTGGGATTTCCATTTACCCTATATATGGGATACAATTATGGGCGGCTGTGCGCATCTCTCTGCGGTGGTAATTGTGCTGCTGACAGATGGGCGTCTTTGTGTTGTACACGGGCGCCTTTGTCTTTTGACCGGTGTCCTGTGTTCAGCATGACGCCTGTTCTGTGCAGCGGTGCTTGCCGACCTCAGAGCGCATGCGCCGATGAGGCCGCGATGATTGGTTGATCCCGGTCACGTGACCGGGGTCACAGGGTATATGAAGGTCCTGTGGAGATATGGTTATTATCTCCTTGATAAAGCGGCCTTTCTGCGCCGCGAAACGCGCATCGGGGTCACTGCCAGACGCTTCCCCTCTTCCTCCTGCATCCTCTGGTAAGATTTTGAACTGACATTTATTTCTGTCTTTCATTGGTGGTCGCCCTTGTTTATGTCCAGATTCAATGCACCCTAAGGACATTATATGTCTCTCCTCCTTACTTTTTGAGCTTTGCTCAGGGGATTTACTTGAAGTAATCTGGGCCATATGGCCATTGATTTTTGTAGGGAGGTATTATATTTTGGGCTTCCACTTTATAGGCATGATGTCTAAAATACATATATGAGGACATTATTTCTATCTTGGATGGACGAGGGGATGGTCGGGTATGTGTTCATCTGCTTTATATTGGCACCTCATCATGATTTTGAGCACTTCTTTGTACGATATTTAATAAAAATTATTAATATTTTTGCAATCATCGTTTTGCTCCCTTTTTTCTCCAGTGTTTCCATGTTTATAGGAGCTGATGTGGCTTGTGCCTAGGGTGAACAAATTGTTTTGGTATCATCCAAAGGCATTTTAGCATTTTACATGGGATTCTTATTATTAATCCCAGGGGGTAGGTGGATCCTCCAGGTCGTAAGGTCTATAGAAAAGGGCTTTCAATGCCCAAAGTCATTTGAACAGTTTTGGGTGGAGGAGAATGTTGTGGTCTAGAGGCAAAATGGTGATCATGGTAATACGGCCGGACTACACCACCGATAAAGCAGCCACAGCCGGTGACTGAGAGGAATCTGTGACTTCTCTGCATTCAGTGGTTACTACTCACCTGGGTAGTCATATGTGGGAATCTCCTCTTTACACCACTCATCATCTCTCACATATGTCTCTGTAGTATTAATATGGGTCAGATCTTCACCCTGAAACAAATATTGTAAAAGTCACCGACAGATGGAGAAGTCCCATCTATGATCAGCTCTAATCCTGCCATCTCCACCGTTCTCATTACACAAGTATAAAACACATAATACTGGTGGATAAAACAAGACTGAGCACAAGACCTTCACAGCCGTCTACACATCATAGGGGAGATCTCCTGACACCTCTCCATCTACCTGATGATCCTGAGGAACACTGGGATCTTCTTGGTTACAGTCCTGTGGAGGAAGAGGACGGGGACATCTCTCTGGTGTTGTCCTCTTACTGGATAGATCTGGAGGAAACACATACAGGGACTGAATTCATTCTCTACATACAGATAATTATAGGCCGTGTGTATTTAGTCCTGTCTATTACCTGGTGATGTGAGGGGCTGGAGAACCTCCATTATGACGTTCTTGTACAGATCTCTGTGTCCTTCTAAATACTCCCACTCCTCCATGGAGAAATAGACAGCGACATTCTGACACCTTATAGGAACCTGACACATACAATGATACCGTCATCCCCCGATCCCTTCATAGTGTTACTGTATAATGTCCCAGCATTCCCAGCAGTGTCACCTCTCCAGTCAGCAGCTCAATCATCTTGTAGATGAGTTCTAGGATCTTCTGGTCATTGATGTCCTCATGGATCAGGGGGTGAGGTAGAGGCCCCGTGATTGGGCTCAGGGGTCTTCCCCATCCCTCAGACACAGGGTCCTGACAGCGATCACTAGAGGTCTTCTTCACCACTGTGTAATCCTGGTTATGGAGCGACACATTAATAAATCTCACTACAGACATTCCCAGAGTCCTCACCTCTCCAGTTCTGTCCATCTGTTATTCCCATAGATAAGAATGATGTAATGTGACATCATCAGAATCTCTCACCTCTCCAGTGAGACGGAAGAGGATCTCTAGGGTGAGGTGTAATATCCTCTCTGCCATCTTGTCTCTGTCCATATCCATCCTTGATGGGTAAATCAGGAAAATTCTCTTCTGTAGAAGATCTTCACTGAGAGGATCCGATATTGTAGAGACCTGAATGAGAAGAAGATGATCCGATGTAACATCATAAGAATCCTGTGTAATAATACAATTACTGGAGATAATACGGGAAACATATGAGGAGATTTATTATCTTACAGGGTTTAGTTTTCTTCCCTGACATCTACTAATAAAACCTATATATTTAGGCCACAGACAACAAGCAGTTTCCTCCTCGGAGTCGGCAGCTGAACACGTTCCTCATAGACTCATCTTCCATAACGCTAATTCTCCTCTCATTACCGACACTGGAATCGGCATTATCAATACTGCAGGAGATATTCATTACACGCGACATGAGAAATAACTCCTTCATGATGAGGACGACATCTTCATCTTCTACTGCGGCTCTAGAGACAGATTTGGCCAGAGTCGGTCACTGCCTCCATCCCCACCGGCCGTCTATATGAAGGTTTCCCGTCTTCCCCGCACTGGAATCTTCTATCACGTTAGATCTCAGCTCTGAGTCACACACAGAAGTTTGAGGCTTTTAGAAAAGATTTTTAGTTTTCACAAACACAACGGACAGAAATGATCTGATCCCAAAGTCTCCATGTACAGTGATTTATGGGGATTATTTCTGGCCTTAGGCTTTCCTATATTACAAGAAAAACTCCAGAAAAAGCCGATATTAAAATGTTTCTAAAGAAAATTGGCTCCAACAATTCTTGTAAGAAGAAAAAAATATGCAAAAAGCAGAAGACACATTTTATAATTTTTAACAATTAAACATTTATTAAAAAGAAATTAATCTTTTTGGGCCCCAGAACATAGATGTACACCGCAGGGACGGCACAGATGAGGCTTCAACAAAAACCCTGACAGTTTAACCACTTGCTGCTGTGAGAAGCAAACATGGCATCTAAGAAGGTGTGACAGAGTTTGGCTGAATGCCCCCCGCCTCCAAGTACTCGATAGTATGGGGCGGCCTAGTTACTCCGATACTTACATGCCTAATAATGGGGTCTGGGCTGCAATTTATGAAGGTCTATTAGGCCGGGCCAGAGACAGCGTCCAATAAGTTACCTTATAACCCCCCATACACATTAGACTAAAGTTCCATGAAAGCTCTGATTTCGGGGGGTTTGGCCGACCATATAATGTATTTCGGGGCCTCCCGACAGATGATGTCAGGGCAGAGAAGGATCTGGCATCCTGAATTTCAGAGGATAATCCGTCTGTTCTTCGTGTAGATAATCCTCCTCTAGAGGAGTCTGGAGGCGACTCTCTCATACAGACCACAGGAAAGCTGGAATATTTGTGTGTATGGGGGAGTCGGGAGAGATCGCCGTCTGCCAAATGACCGTTCAGCCAGCTCTGATCTCATGTGTATGGGGCCGTTAGTATTACACTGACAGGCAGTGATGATACACGGCACTACAGGAGTACAGGGCATCACCGGAGCCATCAGAGGCTTGTATGTTGTATGATCGCACTGATCAGAGGGGTTTAAAAAAGGCTTAAAGTGGAAAAAAATCACAGTTTCACCAACAAGAAATATCCATCACTATATGGAAAGCAGAGTCACTGCACAATGTTAGTTACGTCACGGCCATAACTACTTTATTATACTCTATTATCCTGTACACAGTGGAGTAGATAGAAATCACAGATCCCACAGCAATAGCTGGAATTGGACCCTCCAATGCAAAGAAAAAAAAAATCTATCCATCTATATACACGGTTCAAAAAATAAAGGGAACACTTAAACAACAGAATATAACTCCAAGTAAATCAAACTTCTGTGAAATCAAACTGTCCACTTAGGAAGCAACACTGATTGACAATCAATTTCACATGCTGTTATGCAAATGGAATAGACAACAGATGAAATTATTGGCAATTATCAAGACACCCTCAATAAAGGAGTGGTTCTGCAGGTGGGGACCACAGACCACATCTCAGTACCAATGCTTTCTGGCTGACGTTTTGGTCACTTTTGAATGTTGGTTGTGTTTTCACACTTGTGGTAGCATGAGACGGACTTCTACAACCCACACAAGTGGCTCAGGTAGTGCAGCTCATCCAGGATGGCACATCAATGTGAGCTGTGGCAAGAAGGTTTACTGTGTCTGACAGTGTAGTGTCCAGAGGCTGGTGGTGTTACCAGGAGACAGGCCAGTTCATCAGGACATGTGGAGGGGGCCGTATGAGGGCAACAACCCAGCAGCAGGACCACTACCTCCCCCTTTGTGCAAGAAGGAACAGGAGGAGCACTGCCAGAGACCTGCAAAATGATCTTCAGCAGGCCACAAATGAACATGTGTCTGCACAAACGTTTAGAAACTGACTCCATTAGGATGGTCTGAGGTCCCGATATCCACAGATGGGGGTTGTGCTCACAGCCCAACACCGTACAGGACACTTGGCATTTGCCACAGAACACCAGGATTGGCAAATTCACCACTGGCGCCCTGTGCTTTTCACAGATGAAAGCAGGTTCACACTGAGCACATGTGACAGCCGTGACAGAGTCTGGAGACGCCGTGGAGAGCGATCTGCTGCCTGCAACATCCATTCGCACTTAAGGGATCTGTATATGGAGTCTACAAACTACAGTGGGGAAAATAAGGATTTGTTACGCTGCCAATTTTGGGGCAAAGTCACATTTTTGTGAGGAAAAAAGTAAAATTGTCATTTTTTCCTTCCACATTGCTTATATTCCTGTCACACTGTCCGAATTCAGATATTGTCCTGTGAGAAAGGAGAATACAGGGAGCGAAAGGGTTAATAGGTCTCACAGGAGGAACTGGCCCAGAAAGCAGAAGATCCAGGAGTGTCTGCCACATATATGACTGCTCTGTGCACACAGGACCTGTGATGAGGTCACAGGAGGGGAGGAGTCAGGGGTCACATGATCAGGGGCCTCAGGGTGTGCAGGACTCAGTGTGCTGGAGCGCTCCCGATAATCAGCTGCGTGTGTCGCGCTGTGTGATAGTCACAGCACCTGCATGGAGGGCGACACATGCAGCTGATTATCGGGAGCGCTCCAGGGATCCGGGGTCCCGATGCAGCTATTCGGTAAGCGATATTAGCCAATAACAACTTCTCCGACAATATTCGCTCATCTCTAGTAATAACAGCTCAAAGACATTCACCAAACTTTTCATTAAGTTTAATAGCAAGAACCTATTAAATATTGAGCACCAGCGGGATGAAGCATTGACAGCGGCATGTAAAAGTGTGGGCGCCCCTGGTCAAAATGTCCGTTATTGTGAGCAGTAGTAAGATGAAGATGAAATGATCTCTAAAAGGCCGAACCTCTAAGATGACACATGGCCTTTGTATTTTAGGCAACAATAATAAAAAAAAATATATATATATAGACTTTTTTACAATTTCATAATTGCAAAAAGGAAAAAGGGGCGATGCAAAACTTTGGGCATCCTGGGAGATTTGTGTACTGAGATAATTTTGACCAAGATTTTACACGTTAATTAGCTTGTTAGGGTTATGGTGAGATCACATGGTGACCAGGAGCTACAGTCTGAGGAAAGGGCTAAAAAGCCTTCACTAGACCCCTGTACAGCTGTATAATGAGGCTCAGGCTTTATAGTGAAGGGACAGGAGTGAGAGCCTGATCCCAGGAGCTACAGTCTGAGGAAAGGGCTAAAAAGCCTTCACTAGACCCCTGTACAGCTGTATAATGAGGCCCAGGCTTTATAGCGAAGGGACTGAAGGGCCTGATCCCAGGAGCTACAGACTGAGGAAAGGGCTAAAAAGCCTTCACTAGACCCCTGTACAGCTGTATAATGAGGCCCAGGCTTTATAGTGAAGGGACAGGAGTGAGGACCTGTGCCCAGGAGCTACAGTCTGAGGAAAGGGCTAAAAAGCCTTCACTAGACCCCTGTACAGCTGTATAATGAGGCCCAGGCTTTATAGTGAAGGGACAGGAGTGAGGACCTGTGCCCAGGAGCTACAGTCAAGGGCATGTCACACTAAGAGATATCGCTAGCAATATCGCTATAACTTGTGACGTTATAGCGATATTGCTAGCGAAATCACTGTGTCTGATACTTATCTACAACACGCTCCCCCGCTGGTTATCGCTGATCGCGCTAGAACAGGCTGGACTGTTTCTTGTCGTCTGCTTCCTGCGGCGCTTCCTGCTGTCACGACGAGTGACGAGCGTGGATGCGGGCGGGAGGACGCAGGATCACCTGGTGTGACAGGTAAGTAGCGACCCCTGTCCCCAGCGATGTCGCTGGTGAGATCTGCCTGTGTGGCAGCTCACTAGCGACCACTTAGCGATGCACCAGCGATCCTGACCGCGTCATATTGCTGGTCGGGATCGCTGGTGCATCGCTAAGTGTGACAGTACCTTCAGTGGAAAGGGGTTAAAAGCCTTCACTAGACCATTGTACAGCTGTATAATGAGGCCCAGGCTTTATAGTGAAGGGACAGGAGTGAGGGCCTGTTCCCAGGAGCTACAGTATGAGGAAAGGGCTAAAAAGCCTTCACTAGACCCCTGTACAGCTGTATAATGAGGCCCAGGCTTTATAGTGAAGGGACAGGAGTGAGGGCCTGTTCCCAGGAGCTACAGACTGAGGAAAGGGCTAAAAAGCCTTCACTAGACCCCTGTACAGCTGTATAATGAGGCCCAGGCTTTATAGTGAAGGGAAGGAGTGAGGGCCTGTGCCCAGGAGCTACAGTATGAGGAAAGGGCTAAAAAGCCTTCACTAGACCCCTGTACAGCTGTATAATGAGGCCCAGGCTTTATAGTGAAGGGACAGGAGTGAGGGCCTGTTCCCAGGAGCTACAGACTGAGGAAAGGGCTAAAAAGCCTTCACTAGACCCCTGTACAGCTGTATAATGAGGCGCAGGCTTTATAGTGAAGGGACAGGAGTGAGGGCCTGTTCCCAGGAGCTACAGTCTGAGGAAAGGGCTAAAAAGCCTTCACTAGACCCCTGTACAGCTGTATAATGAGGCCCAGGCTTTATAGTGAAGGGACAGGAGTGAGGGCCTGTTCCCAGGAGCTACAGACTGAGGAAAGGGCTAAAAAGCCTTCACTAGACCCCTGTACAGCTGTATAATGAGGCCCAGGCTTTATAGTGAAGGGACAGTAGTGAGGGCCTGTTCCCAGGAGCTACAGACTGAGGAAAGGGCTTAAAAGCCTTCACTAGACCCCTGTACAGCTGTATAATGAGGCCCAGGCTTTATAGTGAAGGGACAGGAGTGAGGGCCTGTTCCCAGGAGCTACAGACTGAGGAAAGGGCTAAAAAGCCTTCACTAGACCCCTGTACAGCTGTATAATGAGGCGCAGGCTTTATAGTGAAGGGACAGGAGTGAGGGCCTGTTCCCAGGAGCTACAGTCTGAGGAAAGGGCTAAAAAGCCTTCACTAGACCCCTGTACAGCTGTATAATGAGGCCCAGGCTTTATAGTGAAGGGACAGGAGTGAGGGCCTGTTCCCAGGAGCTACAGACTGAGGAAAGGGCTAAAAAGCCTTCACTAGACCCCTGTACAGCTGTATAATGAGGCGCAGGCTTTATAGTGAAGGGATAGGAGTGAGGGCCTGTTCCCAGGAGCTACAGTCTGAGGAAAGGGCTAAAAAGCCTTCACTAGACCCCTGTACAGCTGTATAATGAGGCGCAGGCTTTATAGTGAAGGGATAGGAGTGAGGGCCTGTTCCCAGGAGCTACAGTCTGAGGAAAGGGCTAAAAAGCCTTCACTAGACCCCTGTACAGCTGTATTATGAGGCCCAGGCTTTATAGTGAAGGGACAGGAGTGAGGGCCTGTTCCCAGGAGCTACAGACTGAGGAAAGGGCTAAAAAGCCTTCACTAGACCCCTGTACAGCTGTATAATGAGGCGCAGGCTTTATAGTGAAGGGATAGGAGTGAGGGCCTGTTCCCAGGAGCTACAGTCTGAGGAAAGGGCTAAAAAGCCTTCACTAGACCCCTGTACAGCTGTATAATGAGGCCCAGGCGTTATAGTGAAGGGACAGGAGTGAGGGCCTGTGCCCAGGAGCTACAGTCTGAGGAAAGGGCTAAAAAGCCTTCACTAGACCCCTGTACAGCTGTATAATGAGACCCAGGCTTTATAGTGAAGGGACAGGAGTGAGGGCCTGTTCCCAGGAGCTACAGACTGAGGAAAGGGCTAAAAGGCCTTCACTAGACCCCTGTACAGCTGTATAATGAGGCCCAGGCTTTATAGTGAAGGGACAGGAGGGAGAAAAATGGGGAAAGGAGCCAGAAGAGCCGGACTGCCCATCACTAACCTGCAGAGCCGCACTCCACATATATGGCTGCTCTGTGCACAGGACCTGTGATGAGGTCACAGGAGGGGAGGAGTCAGGGGTCACATGATCTCCGGAGTGAAGACGCTCCATGGAGCCTTCTCCTCAGTCAGTGACATTCCCGCCATTATTCGCCCCTCACTACTGGCACAATTACCCCGCGCCGCTTTCTCTACACAGTGTTATGTGTGGAATGTAACGTGTGGTTTCTCTGGAGGGAAATAGACCCCACACATGAGGGAATTCTCACCAGTTACCGGCCGTCTACTATATGGCGGCATATGATTGTGCTATCGACTCCACACCAGGAGCTAAAATGCCCAAATCTCGGTTATTTCCCCCCTTCCAGAGTCCGGCTGAGGCCGGGGTCACACTTGGGAGAAACTCACCCGAGTCTCGCACCTCAGTGCCCTTGTGGATTAGCCTCTGTAGGGGAAACGACACCGGCTGTCAGGGACAGGGGGCCCCGACATAAATCCAAT
Organism: Dendrobates tinctorius; assembly: GCF_039654945.1. Classification (NCBI taxonomy): domain Eukaryota; kingdom Metazoa; phylum Chordata; class Amphibia; order Anura; family Dendrobatidae; genus Dendrobates; species Dendrobates tinctorius. The sequence goes on from NW_027362209.1 coordinate 131,306, forward strand.
ATTCATTGTAAGAAAACCGAACCTGATGCCGCCATTCGGGGTAACCAATGCTCCGGCAGTCTGTGACAATGTCAGTAATTATATTTTTCTCACTGATTGGTAGATTTGTGGTAATTTTCCTGGATGATATAGTGAGTTACTCCCGTCCTCTGGAGGAGCATGCTGAGCATGTCAGACAGGTTCTCCAGGGTCTACGTGACAACTATTTATTTGGTATCCTGGAGAAATGACAATTTGTGGTCCAGCAGGTCCAGTTCTCAGGACATGTGGCTTCTGCATTGGGGTCTCAGATGGACCCCGTTACCGTCCCAGCAGTCCCTTCATTGGTATGGACTATAAGCCGCACTGGACCATAAGACGAACCCCAAATTTTCAGAAGGATAATAGGGCAAAAGTTAATGCATCAAATGGGGGTCTGTCCCACAGTCTGAATTCAGTAAACCCGGGGGGGGGGGGTCGGCAGCGCTGGTGGAGCCGGGTCACAGGAGGTGTTCGGGGATCCGGCGATGATCTGACTTATCCCAGGCTGGTGCAGCAGGAGCCTCTGTAACATCTGTAATCTCACTGAGGCCATTTGGAGTAAGGGGGTTTAGTTTATAAATCCAGAAGATTTCTTCCCGATGTAGTTGTCCAATGCGATTCTGACCCTGTGGGGGAATCTCCTCTGTGGGGAATATTCTCAGTTGTGTGGAGTCTTTCTTGTGTTTGATGGTGCAGTGACGTGAAAGCCCATGTTGGAGAAAACCCTATGGAGTATTGGGACGGTGTGAGTTCAGCCTTTTGTGGAGGGGTTGGGTCGTCCTTCCCACATATAATTTCTGGTATGAGCATATAATCACGTGTGTAACATAACTGGTGGAACATGACATGGGAGTTTTGGTTGGGAAAATTTCACCAGTAGAAATAAGGGTGAATTCAGAGAGACCATGGCAGATAATATTCACACCTAAGAAATCTAAGTTATTCTGTGCAAATTGTGAATAAATCTCATATTAACCTTATTCTCCTCGTTCAAATATTTCATGAAATCATTAACCCCTTTCTGTCCCAGCCCACACCAGAAACACATCATCCACGTACCGGTGGTCCGCACGGAGGTGTCAGGTGGGTTTACACTATAAATATATTTATTTTCAAAGTCTGGCAAGAACAAATTAGTGAGACTGCAGCATCTGTCGCCCCCATCGCTGTCCCCGTCATCTGGGTGGACCAGCTGCCCCCAAAAGAGAAGGCCTTATGGGACAATATAACATTCAGGCTTTCCAGGATGAATCCAATATAGTCATCTGTTTCAGCAGTTTTTTCCATAGATTTTTTATTGCTTCCAGTCCTGTGATTTGTGGAATTCGTGCGTACAAGCTCCCGACGTCGATCAAAGCCAATTTATAACCCTCCTGCCAATCTATACCGGACACAATTCTCTATAAATCTCCGGTGTCCTTGATGTGAGCAGGTGCTATTCTCAGTAATGGTCTCACACACCGGTCTATAAATGTAGAGAAAGATTCTGTTACTGATCCGACCCCGCACACTATCGGGCGGCCTGGTGGGGGCGCTGCGTCTTTGTGGACTTTAGGAATATAATACCAATGCGGCTTGTGTGGAAATTCAGGGAAGAGTTTCTCTGATATTAGACAATCGTCCCTTCTCGATGTGAAATCTCAGAGAAGATCTTAGTTGTTCCTTCTCGTTATTTGTGGGATCAGCGCTTGTTCTTCTCTGTGCTGCTCTCTGATCGCTGTCTTTCTGCTCCTTACTATATTCTCCATTGCTACTAACACTACATTATTGCCTTTATCGGCTTCTCTAATAACAGGATCTTGGCAGTTTTTTATCTCCTTCAGTGCTCGCTGTTCTTTTTTGTTACATTATCTGTTGTTTTTGTACAGCACTGCCTGTGTGTCTTTTACCCCTCTGTAAAAAACATAAAAACAATTAACCCGATCAGTAAACACCGGAAATAGGAAAAATGTGAGAATGACAAAATTACGTATTTATGGATGGCACAATTCCACAAAAAATGCTGTAACGAGCGATCACAATTGTACTAATAAAAACGTTATCTCGTCCTGCAGAAAATAATCCATCATACAGCTCCACCGGAGGAAAATAACAATGTTACGGGGCTCGGGAAATGGAGAAACTGCTCCAAAAATGTTTCTTTCCAAACCTCAGATTTTTTTTTCTCCACTAAAAGAATAATAAAAACTGGACATGTTCGGTGTTGCCGTAATCATAGTGATGAGGAGAATCATATTACAAGGTCAATTATACCACAAAATGTACAAAAACAATTCACAATAAACAATGTCAGAATTGTTTTTTTCACAATTTCACCGCACTTGGAATTTTTTCCTCGTTTTTGAGTACACTATGTGGTAAAATTAAGGGAGTCATTGAAAAGTACAACTCGCCCCGCAAACATCAAGCCCTCATATGTCTATGTGGCCAGAGAGATAAAGAGTTATGGCTCTGGGAAGAAGGGAAGGAAAAAACAGAAACAAAAAAACGAAAATGGGTCGCAGCATGAAGGGGTTAATTGCGTCTTTCTGCCACTTAAAGGGAAAGTTAGAAATTAGTTGTGTCAGGTCAGCGTTATGTTCATGGCTTCTGATTTAGAGGAGTTGACTATAAAATTCCTTCCATGGCCGAAATCTCCGAATTCCTTTATTACAGAGGGAAATTAGATCATTGGGGTGAAACATAGAGCCACAAGTCACCTGTGTATAGAGCGAGTGTATAGAGCTGTGAGCCTATAGTGACCCACTAATATCGGGATTTATACGTAATGCCACCACTAACTGCTCAATCACCGGTGTGTATAGGAGAAGTGATGAGGGACGCCCTCGCCTCGTCCCATTATTAATAGATAATGTGTCAGATAGAAGGCCGTCTCCCCTAATTATCAGTTTAGGGTCAGTGTATAAGGAGAGAATGATAGATAACAAGAAAAGGCCCAACCCAATATGTCGTAGGGTGATCTTCAAGAAAGTCCGGGCTCTATGTCCAACGCTTCATCAGTGTCGGCAGAAACAAGGCACATTGGGATCCCCGGGGTTTCCGCATGTGACATTAATAACAATGTTTTCTCACAAGCTTCTCTGTCCTTAATAAAGCCAACCTGATGATCGGTAACAATTGAGGGCAGGTAGTGGGAGAGCCGGGCTGTAATCACTGTAGAGAATATTTTCACCTCTACAGTAATTAGTGATATTGGATGAAAATTAGGGCCGACATTTGGTTCTTCTCCAGGCTTTCAGAAACAATGTTATGTCAGCCTCAAGTAATTAAGGGGCAGAGAGGGGGTCTTCTGAGATATTACTGAACACTTCTCCTAAAATGGTAATAACTGGGGTGCAAACATCTTATAAAATCTATTATTGCCTCCATCCGGCCCAGGGCTCTTCCCGATAGGGAATGATGTAATGGCCTCTCCGATCTCTTCCTCAGTGACAGCTTTGTCTAGTTCCTCCTGCTCAGGGGTCTGTAAGGAAGGAAGAGCAGCGTCCATAATATATTTGTCAGTTTTTCTTTCCAGAATATTAGGTGGCATGTCGTGGTATTATCCATGGATATTATAGAGCGAGCTATAACAGCAACAACATGCCTCAGCTGTGTCAGAGGGGTTATGAATTTCTGGCCCGGGTGCCTCTTTTATTTTGGATACATATGTCCCTTGCATGCATGGATATAACCTCCTTGTCAATGAGCAACCACATTTATCTGTGAATTCATACGAGCACCTTCTCATGTGATCTTGGTATTTTCTATCGTTTCATCTATTAACAACTTTATCACCTTTCTTTTTTCAATCAGATAAATTTTATTGAACAAAACAAAGAATTACTAACATTTTGTTTTTCTTGTACAAACTGTGAGAAAAACAATAAAAAAAAGAAAAACCAGTAAACAATACAACAACCGGTTACAATTATATAAATCCCAATTTCGCTCTATAGTAGACGGTTTACAGCAGTCAATAACGCTGTGCATCCTCTGTAGTCCCGGAGCATCTCTCCTAAACCCCCCTCCAGCCCCTCTCTCTCTTTCTCCCTACAGTCAGGTTAGAAGTTGAGAGTGAGTGGGAAGGGGCCGATTACAACACAGCAGAGATCAAAGCATGGCCAGGAAGATGCCTGCAGCCCTGTGTGTCTGTGTCATCTCCTCCTGAGTCCACATCATGGCTGCTCATAAAGCACTGTCCTGGGAATGGATCTGTGCAAGTGAAACCACAGAATAATAATAATAATAATAAATTTTATTTTTATAGCGCCGACATATTCCGCAGCACTTTACATTTCAGAGGGGATTTGTACAGACAAAAGACATTACAGCATAACAATAATCACATACAGTAGATTATAGCAAATACCAAGAGGAAAGAGGGCCCTGCTCGCAAGCTTACAGTCTATGAGGAAAGAGGTAGACATGAAAGGTGGGTGGTAACAGTTGCCCTGATTGTATGGACCAGCCATAATGTTAGGTGTGTGACAGTACGGACACAGAGGGCTAATGGATGCATAAAGCATGTGGGAGAATGATGCGGGGAACCTGGTTATGGTAAAACTTTTGGCTCTGCCACACAGGGATAGATTAGGTTAATGTGTTGAGGCGATAGGCCAGTCTGAATAAATGCGTTTTCAGGACACGCTTAAAATTGTGGGGATTGGGGACTAATCGTATTGACCTGGGATGTGCATTCCAAAGAATTGGCGCGGCACGTGTAAAGTCTTGGAGACGGGAGTGGGAGGTTCTGACTATTGAGGATGCTAACCTCAGGTCATCAGCAGAACGGAGGGCGCGGGTAGGGTGGTATACTGAAACAAGGGAGGAGATGTAGGGTGGTGCTGAGCCATGGAGGGCTTTGTGAGTAAGGGTAATAAGTTTATACTGAATTCTGGAGTGGATGGGTAGCCAGTGTAATGACTGGCACAAGGTAGAGGCATCGGTGTAACGATTGGTGAGGAATATGATCCTGGCTGCAGCATTCAAGACAGATTGGAGAGGGGAGAGTTTGGTAAGAGGGAGACCAATTAGAAGAGAGTTACAATAGTCGAGACAAGAATGAATAAGAGAAACAGTAAGAGTTTTTGCAGAGTCAAAGGTAAGAAAAGGTCGAATTCTAGAAATGTTTTTGAGGTGCAGATAACAAGAGCGAGCCAGTGATCGAATGTGGGGGGCAAAGGAAAGCTCGGAATCAAGTATGACCCCAAGACAGCGGTCCTGTTGCTGGGGAGTAATAGTGGAACCACACACAGAAATGGCAATGTCGGGTATAGGTACATTAGTAGAGGGAGGAAACACCAGGAGTTCAGTCTTTGACAGGTTCAGTTTCAGATATAGTGAGGACATGATATTAGACACAGCGTTTAGACAATCGCCGGTGTTTTCTAGAAAGGCTGGCGTGATGTCAGGAGAAGAAGCGTATAATTGGGTGTCATCAGCATAGAGATGGTACTGGAAACCAAATCTACTGATTGTTTGACCAATAGGGGCAGTGTACAAGGAGAAGAGGAGGGGGCCTAGAACCGATCCTTGGGGGACCCCAACAGTAAGGGGAAGATGAGAGGAGGAGGAACTGGCAAAAGATACAGTAAAGGAGCGGTCGGAGAGATAGGAGGAGAACCAGGAGAGAACGGTATCCTTGAGGCCAATGGAACGGAGCATAGTGAGGAGGAGCTGATGATCCACAGTGTCGAATGCTGCAGAGAGATCCAAGAGAATTAGCATGGAGTAGTGACCATTTGATTTAGCTGTTAGCAGATCATTGGAGACTTTAGTGAGGGCAGTTTCAGTGGAGTGTAAAGAGCGGAAACCGGATTGGAGAGGGTCGAGAAGAGAGTTTTCTGAGAGATAGCGGATAAGACGGGAGTGGACCAGGCGTTCCAGGAGTTTAGAGATGAAGGGAAGATTAGAGACAGGTCTATAGTTAGCGGCACAGTTTTGGTCGAGGGATGGTTTTTTAAGTAGTGGATGTATGATGGCATGCTTAAATGAGGAGGGAAAAATACCAGAAGAGAGAGAGAGGTTAAATATTTTAGTTAGGTGAGGGGTGACAGCAGGGGAAAGGGACTGGAGGAGCTGTGACAGAAATGGGTCACTGGTGCAAGTAGTTGGGCGAGAAGATGTAAGGAGCCTGCTTACTTCTTCTTCTGTGACTGGTTCAAAATCAGAGAGTGAGTTAGATGCAGTGGGGGAGGGAGGACAGTGCATGGTATGAGGTGATTGGGAGATAATTTCCTGTCGGATCTGGTCAATTTTTTCTTTGAAGTAATTGGCCAGATCGTCAGCTCGGAGCTCCGTGGTTGGGGCCTGTACTCTTGGATTGAGTAGAGAATGAAAAGTGTCAAAGAGACGTTTCGGGTTATTGGACAGTGAGGTGATGAGGGTGTTGAAATAGGTTTGTTTGGAGAGGTGAAGGGCAGTGTTGTATGTTCTAAGCATAAACTTAAAATGGATGAAATCTTCGTGTAGATTGGATTTTCTCCACAGACGTTCGGCGCACCTGGAGCACCGCTGCAGGAAACGTGTTTGCACCGTGTGCCAGGGTTGTCGCCGTCTGCGTTGTGGTGTTCTATTTATAGGGGGTGCAAATTCATCCAGGGCAGTTTGAAGTGTTTCATTGTAATGCTTCAATGCAGAATCAGGACATGAGAGGGAGGAGATAGGGGCCAATGAAGACTGCAAGTTCTTCATAAGTTTCTGGGTGTTAATGGCCTGTATGTTTCTATAAGTCTGGACAGTGGGGGTGACCTGAGCAGCCTGGCAGTTCTTGATAGAGAATGAAAGAAGATTGTGGTCAGAGAGCGGGAGAGGGGAGTTTGCAAAATCATCCACTGCACAAAGCCGAGAGAAGACCAAGTCGAGGGAGTTTCCGTCTTCATGCGTTGGAGAATTAGTAAGCTGCGAAAGGCCAAACGAGGAGGTTAGAGATAAAAGGTGAGTAGCAGATGGTGAGAGGGGAAGAGCAATGGGGATGTTGAAATCTCCCATGATGAGGGTAGGGATGTCACAGGAGAGAAAATGTGGAAGCCAAGTGGCAAAATGATCCAGGAACTGATGGGAGGGGCCGGGAGGACGATACACCACCGCCACTCGCATGGAGAAGGGGGTGTAGAGTCTGACGGCATGGACCTCAAAAGAAGGGAAGACAAGTGAGGGTACTTGAGGGATAACCTGAAAGGTACATTTTGGTGATAGGAGCAGACCAACGCCTCCACCAGCTCTACTGTCTGATCTTGGGGTATGAGAGAAGTGAAGCCCCCCGTATGAAAGAGCAGCAGCAGCGGTAGTGTCTGACTGCTGGATCCAGGTTTCAGTAAGAGCCAGGAGGTTAAGAGAATTAGAAAGGAAAAAGTCATGAATGAAGGAGAGTTTGTTACACACTGAGCGAGAATTCCAAAGTGCACAATTAAGAGAGACAGATGGCATGCAGGGAATATTAATAAGATTAGAGGGGTTTCTGAGTGTAGCAGTCGGGGGGTTTGACTCTCTATAACATGGGGGACCAGGGTTGGGAGCAATGTCTCCTGCGACTAGGAGAAGGAGGATAGAAAGAGTGAGCAGATGGTTAATTGATTTGTGAGAGCGTCTCTGATGTTGAATGATGGGACTGACTGGATCTGTGCAATTTAACAATGTGAAAAGAGCATGAGTGCTATACATAGGAGAGGAAAGAAGCGAGGGGCCAATGTGGATGGAGTGTAGAGAGTTAATGCCAGGGCGGTGGATGTGTGTGAATGCAGTGGCCAGGATTAAAATTACACAAATGCATATGGTATATATTTGTTGCACTCCTAATGTACAGGGAGTAGATGTATATAAATGTCTTACCTATCTCCTGCCCTGTCTAACTGCCATGTTATAACTGCCAGTACTTTGATAAACTGTACTTGGATAAAGTGTGCATAAATGCTATCCCCAAGCTATGTCTGAATATATAGGAGGATAAGACTTAGAACTTTTTTTTTTTTTGGCCTCTCTCTCTTCTCGTTAATCAATCACACTAAATTGAGACACCAGGACCCAATAAAATGTTGTGGTCAAATAAACACATGTCCAGCACTACATGGATCATAAAGCACTTTGAAAAGTTTCTTGACCTCACAACATAAGGGGACAAGCAGAGTAAGTTGAAAAAAACTATATACCATATATAAGCTTGCAGAGTTGAAAACACAGAGATAGCATTCAGGATTAACTGCTTGCTGACATTGAATGGAGACACAGGAGTGGATTCAGAGCAGAGACTGGAAAAGCTGGTTACCATATAGAAGCTTGCAGAGTTGAAAACACACAGATAGCATTCAGGATTAACTGCTTGCTGACATTGAATGGAGACACAGGAGTGGAACCTGGTAAGTATACATGTATATGTGTATCTGTGCGTGTACATGTGCAGTATATAGTGTGTGTGCCTGTATATGTGTATTAGTATGTGTGTGCATATCTGTGGTGCATGTGAGTTTATATATAATATATATACATGTACATACAGTATATGGTATGTGTATGTATGTTATACTTGTATACTGCTTGTGTGCACTGTATTCTGTAAATATCTAAAGTGTATTTGTATGTGAGCATACTGTATATACTATATATAAACTGACTGTTTCTGTGTGTATATACTTTATATACACAGTATGTGTGTGTACTGTATGTACAGCATATAGTGTATGTTTCTATATTTATAAAGTATATATAATGTGTGTCCATGTATAGTGTGTATCTGTGTATATGTGCTGTATATATAGTCCTGTAATTGTAGTGTCGCCATAATAGGGATCAGTAGTTTACCGTATTTTACTGATTATAAAACGCTCCGGATTATAAGACGCACCCCAAATTTTGAAGAGAGGAAAAGGAAAATAACTTTTTTTAATAAGTTACTTACCGGGGGTGGTGACTGCGGTGATGCGAGGTCCCAGGGTCGCTGCTAGAGGAAGCAAGAGTGGAGCGTTGCTGCAGGCTGGGATGAGGGGTCGTTCGGATGTGTGGCACGCCGCTGCGGGTGTACGGTGCTGCCGGGGCTCTGCTGACATTTTGTGAAAGGCCAGAACCCCCGCAGTTTATATATTTTTACTCATTTATATAGCGCTATTAATTCCACAGCGCTTTACAGACATTAGTGGCATTGTCCCCAATGAGGCTCACAATCTACATTCCCTTCTTTAGAGACGGACATGCGGCGGCGTCTTTCCAGATCACAACATGTCTATTTATCTTGTGGAGATGCGATAAATCTCACCCTACAATCTATTGTATGCAGTGAATCCACACGGCTCAGTAATCACATGTGGAGTCACCTGCGTTCAATAGCCGGCAGCGGACATGTGCTGCGTCCAAAGCGCTGCCAATTCCTGATCGTGTGCACCCGGCCTAAGGAAATAAATCAGTCAATTACAGAAAAAAAGCAAATTCCTTTGACCTCTGCTGGTGTCAGTGCCGTCTGTGACCCCAACGGGGATTTATGTGATTCCTATTTTAGAGGGATTCAGGCAGAGCCCCCGGACGCACTGCAGAAGCGCAGTGTGAACAGGGCTTAATATCCTATTGTGTGGAATAATGCCGTCTACTATACTATTCCGGCCTGTCCCAGTGCAGCGGCCAGACACGGACACCGGCCAGACACGGACGCCGGCCAGACACGGACACCGGCCAGACACGGACAGCATCCAGACATGGACAGCATCCAGACACGGACACCAACCAGACACAGACACTGGGCAGACATGGACACTGGGCAGACACGGACGCTGACCAGACATGGACACCGGGCAGACACGGACACCGGCCAGACACGGAGAGCGGCCAGACACGGACACCAGGCAGACATGGACACCAGGCAGACACGGACAGTGGCCAGACACGGACAGCAGCCAGACACGGACAGCAGCCAGACATGTACACCGGCCAGAAACAAACACCAGCCAGACACAGACAGCAGTCAAACACGGACACCAGCCAGACACGGACAGCAGCCAAACACGGACACTGACCAGACACGGACACCAGCCAGTATAAATCTGTTGCTGTCGTCTTTCAGAGTTTCTGCAGTGTTTTTTTCCCTGTTCAAATGAATGGGACACAAAAATGTAAGTGAAAAGGCTGCAAAAAAGCAGAATATTTCCTGCCAACACTGTAGATCAATCCACAGCAAAAATTGTGAGTGTGAACAGACACTACAGGGGATTTCTGAGAATGTAAAAATAATTAGCATGAACTGATAAATCCCCCATTGCTCAAGCACCGATGCTCCGGGGGTCTCTGTCAGTCTTAGCATTGGGCTGCAGTGTTCTTGTGGCTCCGGGGGGGTCTCTGCCAGTCTCAGCACTGGGCTGCAATAGTCTTGTGGCTCCAGGGGTCTCCGTCAATCTTAGCACTGGGCTGCAATGGTCTTGTGGCTTTAGGTGTCTCTGTCAGTCTTAGCATTGGGCTGCAGTGGTTGTGAAGCTCCGGGCTTCTCCGCCAGTCTCAACAGTGAGCTGTAGGGGTCTTGTGGCTCTGGGGGTCTCTGTCAGTCTCAACACTGGGCTCCAGTGGTCTTGTGACTCTGGGGGTCTCTGCCAGACTTAGCACTGGGCTGCAATAGTCTTGTGGCTCCGGGGGTCTCCTTCAGTTTAGCACTGAGCTGCAATGGTCTTGTGGCTCCAGGGTTCTCCATCAGTCTCAGCACTGGTCTCCAGTGGTCTTGGGACTTCGGGGGTCTCCGCCAGTCTCAGCATTGGGCTACAGTGTTCTATGGCTCCGTGGGTCTCCGTCATTCTTAGCACTGGGCTGCAATGTTCTTGGGTCTCCAGGGGTCTCCATCAGTTTCAGCACTTGGCTTCAGTGGTCTTGTGGCTCCGGGGTTCTCTGCGAGTCTCAGCACTGGGCTGCAGGGGTCTTGTGGCTCTGGAGGTCTCTGACAGTCTTAGCACTGGGCTGCAGTAGTCTTGTGGCTCCAGGAGTCTCCATCAGTCTCAGCACTGGGCTGCAGGAGTCTTGGTTCTGGGGGTCTCTGCTAGTCTCAGCAATGGGCTCCAGTGGTCTTGTGGCTCCAGGGGGTCTCTGTGAGTCTTAGCACTAGGCTGCAGGGGTCTTGTGGCACCGGGGGTGTCCGCCAGTCTCAACACTGGGCTGCAGTGGTCTTGTGACTCCGGGGGTCTCCGGGAGTATTAATACTAGGCTGCAGGTGTCTTGTGGCACCGGGGGTCAGTCTCAGCACTGGGCTGCAGTGGTCTTGTGGCACCGGGGGTCTCTGTCAGTCTCAGCACTGGGCTGCAGGGGTCTTGTGGCTGCGGGAGGTCTCTGCTAGTCTCAGCACTGGTCTGCAGTGGTCTTGTGGCTCCGGGGTTCTCTGTAAGCCTCAGCACTGGGATGCAGTGGTCTTGTGGCTCCGGGGGTCTCCGTCAGCCTCAGCACTGGTCTGCAGGGGTCTTGTGGCTTCACCTTATATTATAGCTGCAAAGTGAATAATAACCATCAGGGCCCCCGAACCATCGGCCACGGAGCCAGAGGGGATTTAGCAGAGTAGCTTGGGGGACATGTAGGACTTGTTATTAATCACTTTTTATTCTGCTGTTTTCTATTATGTGACTGTACGGCCCCTTCACACGACCTGTCATGTTTTTCACAGATGCCACGTGTCCCCTATTTGACCTACGGTACTGCTCTCATGTCCGTGTTTCCCCATCGGCACAGATGACAAAGCGCCAATACAAGTCTATGAGTCCATGTAAACGTGCCGTCCGTGTGCTGTACATGTGCTGTCTGTGTGCTGTACATGTGCCGTCCGTGTGCTGTACATGTGCTGTCCATGTGCCGTCCGTGTGCCGTCCGTGTGCTGTACATGTGCCGTCCGTGTGCTGTACATGTGCCGTGCATGAGCCGTCCGTGTGCCGTCCATGTGCTGTACATGTGCTGTGCATGAGCCGTCCGTGTGCTGTGCATGAGCCGTCTGTGTGCTGTACATGTGCCGTCCGTGTGCTGTACATGAGCCGTCCATGTGCTGTACATGAGCCATCCGTGTGCAGTACATGTGCCGTCCGTGTGCTGTACATGAGCCATCCGTGTGCAGTACATGTGCCGTCCGTGTGCTGTACATGAGCCATCCGTGTGCTGTACATGTGCCGTCTGTGTGCTGTACATGATCCGTCTGTGTGATGTACATGTGCCATCCGTGTGCCGTGCATGAGCCGTCCGTGTGCTGTACATGAGCCATCCGTGTGCTGTACATGTGCCGTCTGTGTGCTGTACATGATCCGTCTGTGTGATGTACATGTGCCATCCGTGTGCCGTGCATGAGCCGTCCGTGTGCTGTACATGTGCCGTCCGTGTGCTGTACATGAGCCGTCCATGTGCTGTACATGAGCTATCCGTGTTCTGTACATGAGCCGTCCATGTGCCGTCCGTGTGCTGTACATGAGCCATCCGTGTGCAGTACATGTGCCGTCCGTGTGCTGTACATGAGCCATCCGTGTGCTGTACATGTGCCGTCTGTGTGCTGTACATGATCCGTCTGTGTGATGTACATGTGCCATCCGTGTGCCGTGCATGAGCCGTCTGTGTGCTGTGCATGAGCCGTCTGTGTGCTGTACATGTGCCGTCCGTGTGCTGTACATGAGCCGTCCATGTGCTGTACATGTGTCGTCCGTGTGCTGTACATGAGCCATCCGTGTGCTGTACATGTGCCGTCTGTGTGCTGTACATGATCCGTCTGTGTGAATCATGTGAATCATAGAATCATAGAATCATAGAATCGTAGAGTTGGAAGGGACCTCCTGGGCCATCTGGTCCAACCCCCTGCTCAAAGCAGGATTCGCTAAATCATCCCAGTTAGATGTCTGTCCAGCCTCTGTTTGAAGACTTCCATTGAAGGAGAACTCACCACTTCTCGTGGCAACCTGTTCCACTCATTGATCACTCTAACTGTCAAAAAGTTTTTTCTAATATCTAATCTGTGTTTCCTCCCATTCAGCTTCATCCCATTGCTTCTAGTCTTTCCTTGTGCAAATGAGAATAAAGTTGATCCTTCTACAATGTGACAGCCCTTTAGATATTTGTAGACAGCTATTAAGTCTCCTCTCAGTCTTCTCTTTTGCAAACTAAACATTCCCAAATCCTGCAACCTTTCCTCATAAGACAGGGTTTGCAGACCGGTCACCATTCTGGTCGCTCTTTTCTGAACTTGCTCCAGTTTGTTGATGTCTTTTTTAAAATGTGGTGCCCAAAATTGGACACAATATTCCAGATGAGGTCTGACCAAAGAGGAGTAGAGGGAAATAATTACTTCACGTGATCTAGACTGTATGCTTCTGTTAATACATCCTAGAATTGCATTTGCCTTTTTTGCTGCTGCATCACACTGTTGACTCATATTCAGTCTGTGATCTATTAGTATACCCAAGTCTTTTTCACATGTGCTGTCACTTAGCCCTATTCCTCCCATTCTATATATGCTTTTTTCATTTTTATTGCCCAGATGTAGTACTTTGCATTTCTCCCTGTTAAAAACCATTCTGTTAGTTGCTGCCCACTTCTCCAGTTTATTTAAATCTTTTTGAATCCTCTCTCTCTCTTCTCTAGTATTAGCTATCCCTCCTAGCTTTGTGTCATCAGCAAATTTAATCAGTTTACCCTCAATTCCTTCATCTAAATCGTTGATAAAGATGTTGAACAATACAGGGCCCAGGACAGAGCCCTGTGGTACCCCACTTGAGACATTCTTCCAACTGGATGTGCAGCCATTTACGACCACTCTTTGGGTCCGATCACTAAGCCAGTTATGAATCCACCTAACAGTTGCCTTGTCCATTCCATACTTGGTCATTTTTTCAATAAGGATTGTATGAGAGACTTTGTCAAATGCTTTGCTGAAGTCAAGATATACTATATCTACAGCATTTCCTTGATCCACCCAATCAGTAATACCATCATAGAAGGAAATTAAATTAGTCTGACATGACTTATTAGTTACAAACCCATGCTGACTCTGTTTAATCACTTCATTCTTATCCAGGTATTGACATACATGTTGTTTAATAATTTGTTCAAAGATCTTTCCTGGTATAGAAGTCAGACTCACCGGCCTATAGTTGCCTGGGTCCACCTTCTTCCCCTTTTTGAAGATAGGAACAACATTTGCTCTTCTCCAGTCTTCTGGCACTTCTCCTGTTCTCCAAGAATTTTCAAAGATTATGGAGAGGGGTTCAAAAATTTCTTCTGCTATCTCCTTCAGTACTCTGGGGTGTAATTCATCTGGACCTGGAGACTTGAATACATTTAGGTTAGCTAAGTGTTTCCTCACTATCTTTCTGTTTATAGATATCCTGGATTCTTCTATTCCCTTAATAGGACAGTGAATAACAGTTGATGTTACATTTCCTTTCTGAGAGAAAACAGATGCAAAATAGGAATTTAAAAGTTCAGCCTTCTCAACATCCTGTCTTACCATTTCATTATTTTCATCCTGTAAAAATCCTATAGCATCTTTGACTTTTCTTTTACTTTTGACATATCCCCAAAATCCTTTATTATTGCTTTTGACATCTCTTGCAAGCCTCAATTCATTTTCAGCTTTAGATAATCTGATTTGTGCCTTGCAGGTTCTGCAGACAGCATTATATTCTTCTTTAGATATGCCTCCTTCTTTCCATTTTATAAACATTTTTTGCTTCCTTTTTAGCATGTGCTTAAGTTCTGTGTTCATCCATCCTGGTTTCCTTAAATGCTTCCTATTCTTCCCTCTTTTCGGAATTGTTAACAACTGTGCTTTGAGAATTTCATTTTTCAAGATTTCCCATCCTTCCTGGACATTTTTGTCTTTAAGGATATCCAGCCATTGGATCCCTCCAATTCTCTTTCTGAATCCCTTAAAATCTGCCTTTCTGAAATCTAACCTTGACGTCTGAGTCTTCACAGGTCTTCCGCCTCTAGTTATCCAAAATTCTAAAATAGCATGGTCGCTACCTCCTAGGGTCCCAGCCACTTTTACCTCCTCAACCATTTCCTCCCTGTTTATAAGGATTAGATCCAAGGTAGCAGTTCCCCTTGTTTTCTCCTTTACCTTTTGGAAGATAAAGTTGTCAGCAAGAGAGGATAAGAATTTCCTTGACCTGTTAGTTTTGCCTGAGAGAGATTCCCAACAAATGTCTGGAGAGTTGAAATCTCCCATGACAACTATGTCATATTTTTTGGAGAACTTGGCCATTTGATGCATAAAGAGTTCATCCATATCTTCAGCTTGCACAGGCGGCCTGTAGTAAATGCCTACAATGGTGTCCTTTCCATTGTTCTGTCCTTGTATTCTTACCCAAACAGTTTCCACAGAACTCCCAGTCTCTGAAGCTTCAATCTCTGTGCAGATATACGCATTTCTAACATACAATGCGACACCCCCTCCTCGTTTATCAAGTCTGTTTCTTGAAAATAAGTTGTATCCTTCTAGTTTTGTATTCCAATCATGTGTATTGTCCCACCAAGTTTCAGTGATTCCAATGACATCATATTTCTTTTCCTGTGTTAGTAGTTCCAATTCTCCTTGTTTGTTGCCCATGCTTTGTGCATTAGTATAGAAACATTTTAGTTTGTGATTGGTTTCTCTTTCTCCAATATTTTTTTTAATTAGATTCTTTCGTCTTTGTTCTTCCTTTCCACTTCTAATAGCAGAGTTCTCAGTAGCATTTGTCAGGTGTATGGCTTTTTCTGGTCTTTTGCTTCCCTTCCCATGTTGTTCTAGTTTAAAGCTCTCCTTACAAGTGTAGCAAGGCGACTTCCAAATACCTGCTTTCCAGTCTTCGTAAGGTGCACCCCATCTCTAGCAAGTAGTCCATCGTATAAGTAGTTCACTCCGTGATCCAGAAATCCAAATCGTTGCTGACGGCACCATCGACGTAGCCAGTTGTTCACCTGCAGAATCTTATTCCACCTCCTTGTTCCATGGCCATCCACTGGGAGGATGGAAGAGAAGACCACCTGCGCTCCCAGTTCTTTCACTTTCTTGCCTAAGTCTTCAAAGTCTCTGCAGATGGTTTCCAGGTCGTTTCTTGCGGTGTCATTTGTCCCCACATGTAGTAGCAGGAATGGGTAGTCATCTGTAGGTCTGAAGAGTCCTGATATCCTGTCAGACACATCTTTAATTTTTGCACCTGGAAGACAGCACATTTCTCTTGAAGTTATATCCGGTCTGCAGATAGCGGCCTCTGTTCCTCTCAACAGGGAATCCCCCATGACCACCACTCTCCGTTTCTTCTTCACAACATTTTTCTTTCTCCATCCAGGAGGACTCTGAAGGCGTACAAGGTTGCTGTTTGTTGGCAAAGTCTTATCCTGATGTATTTCTTCATCGTTTTCCTGCGTGAGAGCCTGGTACTGGTTTCTGAGCAGTATGGGTGCTGACTGCCTCCTGATCCTCCTGCTTCTCTGGGTCACATGTCTCCATTCCTCTGTTTCTTCAGGTGCACTTCGAATTTCTTCTCTTTCTGTAACATGAAGAGATAATTCTGCTCTGTCCAAGAACTCTTCACCTTCCTTAATGATCTTCAACGTAGCTAACCTCTCTTCGAGATTTTGCAACTTTTCCTCCAACAGGGTCACAAGCTTGCATTTGTGGCATGTGAAGTTTGGCTTTTCCACTGGTAAATCTGTGAACATGTAGCAAGAAATGCAGCTCACCAAATGGCTCCTGGCCTCTTCCATCTTGAGATTTCTTAAAAAGATGAGCCAAAATTCGCGCGCCGATAGGCAAATGATCTCCTCAAGACTCTTCCCCTGGTTTCTCCGATTTCCTCTTTTCAGCTGCAACGGTCAAAACCCAGTGATCGTTGAGCTCGCGGAGACTCTTCACTTATCCCAGAAGGCACTGGGAATATGCAAATGATCTCCTCAAGACTCTTCCCCTGGTTTCTCCGATTTCCTCTTTTCAGCTGCAATGGCCAAAACCCAGTGATCGTTGAGCTCGCGGAGACTCTTCACTTATCCCAGAAGGCACTGGGAATATGCAAATGATCTCCTCAAGACTCTTCCCCTGGTTTCTCCGATTTCCTCTTTTCAGCTGCAACGGCCAAAACCCAGTGATCGTTGAGCTCGCGGAGACTCTTCACTTATCCCAGAAGGCACTGGGAATATGCAAATGATCTCCTCAAGACTCTTCCCCTGGTTTCTCCGATTTCCTCTTTTCAGCTGCAACGGCCAAAACCCAGTGATCGTTGAGCTCGCGGAGACTCTTCACTTATCCCAGAAGGCACTGGGAATATGCAAATGATCTCCTCAAGACATGTACATGTGCCATCCGTGTGCCGTGCATGAGCCGTCCGTGTGCTGTACATGAGCCATCCGTGTGCTGTACATGTGCCGTCTGTGTGCTGTACATGATCCGTCTGTGTGATGTACATGTGCCGTCCGTGTGCTGTACATGAGCCGTCCATGTGCTGTACATGAGCCATCCGTGTGCAGTACATGTGCCGTCCGTGTGCTGTACATGAGCCATCCGTGTGCAGTACATGTGCCGTCCGTGTGCTGTACATGAGCCATCCGTGTGCTGTACATGTGCCGTCTGTGTGCTGTACATGATCCGTCTGTGTGATGTACATGTGCCATCCGTGTGCCGTGCATGAGCCGTCCGTGTGCTGTACATGAGCCATCCGTGTGCTGTACATGTGCCGTCTGTGTGCTGTACATGATCCGTCTGTGTGATGTACATGTGCCATCCGTGTGCCGTGCATGAGCCATCCGTGTGCTGTGCATGAGCCGTCTGTGTGCTGTACATGTGCCGTCCGTGTGCTGTACATGAGCCGTCCATGTGCTGTACATGAGCCATCCGTGTGCAGTACATGTGCCGTCCGTGTGCTGTACATGAGCCATCCGTGTGCAGTACATGTGCCGTCCGTGTGCTGTACATGAGCCATCCGTGTGCTGTACATGTGCCATCTGTGTGCTGTACATGATCCGTCTGTGTGATGTACATGTGCCATCCGTGTGCCGTGCATGAGCCGTCCGTGTGCTGTACATGAGCCATCCGTGTGCTGTACATGTGCCGTCCGTGTGCTGTACATGGGCCGTCCGTGTGCTGTACATGAGCCATCCGTGTGCCGTGCATGAGCCGTCCGTGTGCTGTGCATGAGCCGTCTGTGTGCTGTACATGTGCCGTCCGTGTGCTGTACATGTGCCGTCCGTGTGCTGTACATGTGCCGTCCGTGTGCTGTACATGAGCCGTCCGTGTGCTGTACATGTGCCGTCTGTGTGATGTACATGTGCCATCCGTGTGCTGTACATGAGCCGTCCATGTGCTGTACATGAGCCATCCGTGTGCTGTACATGTGCCGTCTGTGTGCTGTACATGATCCGTCTGTGTGATGTACATGAGCCATCCGTGTGCTGTACATGAGCCATCCGTGTGCTGTACATGTGCCATCCGTGTGCTGTACCTGTGCCGTCCGTGTGCTGTACATGTGCCGTCCGTGTGCTGTACATGAGCCGTCCGTGTGCTGTACATGAGCCGTCCGTGTGCTGTACATGAGCCGTCCGTGTGCTGTACATGAGCCGTCCGTGTGCTGTACATGTGCCGTCCGTGTGCTTTACATGTGCTGTCCGTGTGCTGTACATGTGCCATCCGTGTGCTGTACATGTGCCGTCCGTGTGCTGTACATGTGCCATCCGTGTGCTGTACATGTGCCGTCCGTGTGCTTTACATGTGCCATCCGTGTGCTGTACATGTGCCGTCCGTGTGCTTTACATGTGCCGTCCATGTGCTGTACATGTGCCGTCCGTGTGCTGTACATGTGCCATCCGTGTGCTGTACATGAGCCGTCCGTGTGCTGTTCATGTGCCATCCGTGTGCTGTACATGTGCCGTCTGTGTGCCGTACATGAGCCGTCCGTGTGTAACATGGAAAGTCTATGAGAAGCTTTGTAATTCCATTTCCATTATCCATACAGATGACCAAGATCAGAGTCTCATTATCCCGAGTAGAGAAGCTCCAGGGACAAAGACCCCGTCTGGTCCTAACACGCTGGGGGCCCGGAGTATCCAGCCACGAGGCCCGGAGTCTCTCATTTGTGGCCCCAGCATTTCTTGTAGAATAAATCCCTTTCTCACACAGTCCTGTAGTAATGACTTTGTTCTCACGGTTTGTAGGAGGGTTCGTCTGACTCCATCTTATGTTCATAGAATCATAGAATCGTAGAGTTGGAAGGGACCTCCTGGGCCATCTGGTCCAACCCCCTGCTCAAAGCAGGATTCGCTAAATCATCCCAGTCAGATGTCTGTCCAGCCTCTGTTTGAAGACTTCCATTGAAGGAGAACTCACCACTTCTCGTGTTATCAGTATAAGGCTAAGTGCACACGCTGCGGATTCTGCTGCGTTTCCGCAGCGGTTTTGGCCGCTGCGGACCCGCAGCAGTTTTAGCTGCAGTGTACAGTACCATTCAAATGAATGGTAAAAAAAAACTGCTGTGCTGACGTTGCGGAAAAATCAGCGCGGATTTGCTGCGGTTTTGAAACCGCAGAAAGAATTGACATGTCAATTCTTTCTGCGGAATCCGCAGCGGGTTCCTACTCCACCATTGTGGAGATGGTGAATCCGCAGGCAAAACCGCAGATAATCCGCAGGTCTCGTACACACAGGGCTCCGCTCCGTACACCTCGTACACACCCGGCTCCGCTCCGTACACCTCGTACACACGCGGCTCCACTCCGTACACCTTGTACACACACGGCTCCGCTCCGTACACCTCGTACACACGGCTCCGCTCTGTACACCTCGTATACACATGGCTCCGCTCCGTACACCTCGTACACACACGGCTCCGCTCCGTACACCTCGTACACACACGGCTCCGCTCCGTACACCTCGTACACACACGGCTCCGCTCCGTACACCTCATAAAGACACGCCTCCGCTCCGTACACCTCGTACACACACGGCTCCGCTCCGTATACTTCGTACACACACGGCTCCGCTCCGTACACCTCGTACACACGCGGCTCCGATCCGTACACCTCGTACACACGCGGCTCCGCTCCTTACACCTCGCACACACGCGGCTCCGCTCCACACACCTCGTACACACACGGCTCCACTCCGTACACCTCATAAAGACACGCCTCCACTCTGTACACCTCGTACACACACCGCTCCGCTCCGTATACTTCGTACACACACGGCTGCGCTCCGTACACCTCGTATACACACGGCTCCGCTCCGTACACCTCGTACACACACGGCTCCGCTCCGTACACCTCGTACACACACGGCACCGCTCCGTACACCTCGTACACGCACGGCACCGCTCCGTACACCTCGTACACGCACGGCTCCGCTCCGTACACACGCGGCTCCGCTCCGTACACCTCGTACACACACGGCTCCGCTCTGTACACCTCGTACTCACACGGCTCCGCTCTGTACACCTCGTACACACACGGCTCTGCTCCGTACACCTCGTACACACCCGGCTCCGCTCCGTACACCTCGTACACACAGGGCACCGCTCCGTACACCTCGTACACACGCGGCTCCGCTCCGTACACCTCGTACTCACACGGCTCTGCTCCGTACACCTCGTACACACACGGCTCTGCTCCGTACACCTCGTACACACCCGGCTCCGCTCCGTACACCTCGTACACACAGGGCACCGCTCCGTACACCTCGTACACACGCGGCTCCGCTCCATACACCTCGTACACACAGCTCCGCTCCGTACACCTTGTACACACACGGCTCTGCTCCGTACACCTCGTACACACCCGGCTCCGCTCCGTACACCTCGTACACACAGGGCTCCGCTCTGTACACCTCGTACACACGCGGCTCCGCTCCATACACCTCGTACACACAGCTCCGCTCCGTACACCTTGTACACACACGGCTCTGCTCCGTACACCTCGTACACACCCGGCTCCGCTCCGTACACCTCGTACACACAGGGCACCGCTACGTACACCTCGTACACACACGGCTCCACTCCGTACACCTCGTACACACGCGGCTCCGCTCCGTACACCTCGTACACACAGGGCTCAGCTCCGTACACCTCGTACACACCTGGCTCCGCTCCGTACACCTCGTACACACGCGGCTCCACTCCGCACACCTTGTACACACGCAGCTCCGCTCCGCACACCTTGTACACACGCGGCTCCGATCCGTACACCTCGTACACACGCGGCTCCGCTCCTTACACCTCGCACACACGCGGCTCCGCTCCGCACACCTCGTACACACGCGGCTCTGCTCCGTACACCTCGTACACACGCGGATCCGCTCCGTACACCTCGTACACACAGGGCTCCGCTCCGTACACCTCGTACACACCCGGCTCCGCTCCGTACACCTCGTACACACGCGGCTCCACTCCGTACACCTTGTACACACACGGCTCCGCTCCGTACACCTCGTACACACGGCTCCGCTCTGTACACCTCGTATACACATGGCTCCGCTCCGTACACCTCGTACACACACGGCTCCGCTCCGTACACCTCGTACACACACGGCTCCGCTCCGTACACCTCGTACACACACGGCTCCGCTCCGTACACCTCATAAAGACACGCCTCCGCTCCGTACACCTCGTACACACACGGCTCCGCTCCGTATACTTCGTACACACACGGCTCCGCTCCGTACACCTCGTACACACGCGGCTCCGATCCGTACACCTCGTACACACGCGGCTCCGCTCCTTACACCTCGCACACACGCGGCTCCGCTCCGCACACCTCGTACACACACGGCTCCACTCCGTACACCTCATAAAGACACGCCTCTGCTCTGTACACCTCGTACACACACCGCTCCGCTCCGTATACTTCGTACACACACGGCTCCGCTCCGTACACCTCGTATACACACGGCTCCGCTCCGTACACCTCGTACACACACGGCTCCGCTCCGTACACCTCGTACACACACGGCACTGCTCCGTACACCTCGTACACGCACGGCACCGCTCCGTACACCTCGTACACGCACGGCTCCGCTCCGTACACACGCGGCTCCGCTCCGTACACCTCGTACACACACGGCTCCGCTCCGTACACCTCGTACTCACACGGCTCCGCTCTGTACACCTCGTACACACACGGCTCTGCTCCGTACACCTCGTACACACCCGGCTCCGCTCCGTACACCTCGTACACACAGGGCACCGCTCTGTACACCTCGTACACACGCGACTCCGCTCCGTACACCTCGTACACACACGGCTCCACTCCGTACACCTCGGACACACACGGCTCCGCTCCGCACACCTCGTACACACACGGCTCCGCTCCGTACACCTCGTGCACACACTGCTCCGCTCCGTACACCTCGTACACACACGGCTCCGCTCCGTACACCTCGTACACACACGGCTCCGCTCCGTACACCTCATACACACGCGGCTCCGCTACGTACACCTCGTACACACGCGGCTCCGCTCCATACACCTCGTACACACACGGCTCCGCTCCGTACACCTCGTACACACGCGGCTCCGCTCCGTACACCTCGTACACACGCGGCTCCGCTCCGTACACCTCGTACACATGGCTCTGCTCAGTACTCATCATACACACACGGCTCCGCTCCGTACACCTCGTACACACGCGGCTCCGCTACGTACACCTCGTACACACGCGGCTCCGCTCCGTACACCTCGTACACACACGGCTCCGCTCCGTACACCTCGTACACACACGGCTCAGCTCCGTACACCTCGTACACACGCGGCTCCGCTCCGTACACCTCGTACACATGGCTCTGCTCAGTACTCCTCATACACACACGGCTCCGCTCCGTACACCTCGTGCACACACGGCTCTGCTCCGTACACCTCATACACACACGGCTCCACTCCGTACACCTCGTGCACACATGGCTCCGCTCCGTATACCTCGTACACACCCGGCTCCGCTCCGTACACCTCGTACACACAGGGCACCGCTACGTACACCTCGTATACACACGGCTCCGCTCCGTACACCTCGTACACACGGCTCCGCTCCGTACACCTCGTACACACACGGCTCCGCTCCGTACACCTCGTACAGACACGCCTCCGCTCCGTACACCTCGTACACACACGGCTCCGCTCCGTACACCTCGTACACACACGACTCCGCTCCGTACACCTCGTATACACACGGCTCCGCTCCGTACACCTCGTACACACACGGCACCGCTCCGTACACCTCGTACACGCACGGCACCGCTCCGTACACCTCGTACACGCACGGCTCCGCTCCGTACACACGCGGCTCCGCTCCGTACACCTCGTACACACACGGCTCCGCTCCGTACACCTCGTACACACACGGCTCCGCTCCGTACACCTCGTACACACACGGCTCCGCTCCGTACACCTCGTACACACACGGCTCCGCTCCGTACACCTCGTACACACACGGCTCCGCTCCGTACACCTCGTACACACGCGGCTCCGCTCCGTACACCTCGTACACACCCGGCTCCGCTCAGTACACCTCGTACACACAGGGCACCGCTCCATACACCTCGTACACACACGGCTCCGCTCCGTACACCTCGTACACACGCGGCTCCGCTCCTTACACCTCGTAAACACGGCTCTGCTCAGTACACCTCGTACACACACGGCTCCGCTCCGTACACCTCGTGCACACACGGCTCCGCTTCGTACACCTCGTACACACACGGCTCCGCTCCGTACACCTCGTACACACACGGCTCCGCTCCGTACACCTCATACACACGCGGCTCCGCTATGTACACCTCGTACACACGGCTCTGGTCAGTACACCTCGTACACACGCGGCTCCGCTCCGTACACCTCGTACACACACGGCTCCGCTCCGTACACCTCGTACACACGCGGCTCCGTACACCTCGTACACACCCGGCTCCGCTCCGTACACCTCGTACACACAGGGCACCGCTACGTACACCTCGTACACACACGGCTCCGCTCCGTACACCTCGTACACACACGGCTCCGCTCCGTACACCTCGTACACACGCGGCTCCGCTCCGTACACCTCGTACACATGGCTCTGCTCAGTACACCTCGTACACACACGGCTCCGCTCCGTACACCTCGTGCACACACGGCTCCGCTCCGTACACCTCATACACACACGGTTCCTCTCCGTACACCTCGTGCACACACGTCTCCGCTCCGTATACCTCGTACACACCCGGCTCCGCTCCGTACACCTCGTACACACAGGGCACCGCTACGTACACCTCGTACACACATGGCTCCGCTACGTGCACCTCGTACGCACGCGGCTCCGCTCCGTACACCTCGTACACACACGGCTCCGCTCCGTACACCTCGTACACACGCGGCTCCGCTCCGTACACCTCGTACACACGCGGCTCCGCTCCGTACACCTCGTACACACGCGGCTCCGCTCCGTACACCTCGTACACACGCGGCTCCGCTCCGTACACCTCGTACACACCCGGCTCCGCTCCGTACACCTCGTACACACAGGGCACCGCTACGTACACCTCGTACACACACGGCTCCGCTCCGAACACCTCGTACACACACGGCTCTGCTCCGTACACCTCGTATACACGCGGCTCCGCTCCGTACACATGGCTCTGCTCAGTACTCCTCGTACACACACGGCTCCGCTCCGTACACCTCGTGCACACACGGCTCCGCTCCGTACACCTCATACACGCACGGCTCCACTCCGTACACCTCGTGCACACACGGCTCCGCTCCGTACACCTCGTACACACACGGCTCCACTCCGTACACCTCGTACACACACGGCTCCGCTCCGCACACCTCGTGCACACACGGCTCCACTCCGTACACCTCGTGCACACACGGCTCCGCTCCGTACACCTCTTACACACAGGGCTCCACTCCGTACACCTCGTACACACAGGGCTCCGCTCCGTACACCTCGTACACACGCGGCTCCGCTCCTTACACCTCGCACACACACGGCTCCGCTCCGTACACCTCGTACACACACGGCTCCGCTCCGTACACCTCGTACACACGCGGCTCCGCTCCGTACACCTCGTACACACGCGGCTCCGCTCCGTACAACTCGTACACACGCGGCTCCGCTCCGTACACCTCGTACACACAGGGCTCCGCTCCGTACACCTCGTACACACATGGCTCCGCTCCGTACACCTCGTACACACACGGCTCCGCTCCGTACACCTCGTACACACACGGCTCCGCTCCGTACACCTCGTACACACAGCTCTGCTACATCCACCCTGTAAACCCCTCCTGACCCCACACAGAAACTTCCCCTCATCCAGCACCATGACAACCAGCACAGCAGAGTCCTGCAGACACTGAGGCCCTGATCATGTGATCCCTGACTCCTCCCCTCCTGTGACCTCATCACAGGCAGGGCCGGCGTTATGGGCAGGCAGACCAGGCAGCTGCCTAGGGCCCCCGCTCCTCCAGGGGCCCCCAGCCAGCGGCACATCACACAGCCACTATGGGGCCCCTGTGAGGCAGGAGGGCCCGCCTGCCCTCAGCGCCGACTCCCGCCGCCGCACTGAAGGAGGCAGTGATGGGGGAGAGAGCGTCAGCTGACGCTCCCTCTCCCATCATTCCCCGCTCTGCCTCTGACACAGCCGGGGCGCAATGACGTCATCGCGCTCTCACTGTGTGCAGGAGGAGACAGGAGCAGCCAGCAGCGCGGGCATGAGGAGAAGGTGAGGAGTGTTGTTTTTTTTTGTTTGTTTTTTTTAAATCAGTGCGAGTACTAGACTGTGGGGCCACTTTGGGGGGACTATATACCATGCTGGGGGGGCGCTATATACCATGCTGGGGGGCTATATACCATGCTGGGAGGGCCATATACCATGCTGGGCTGTATTATACCATGCTGGGGGGACTATATGTATACCATGCTCGGCTGTATCATACCATGCTGGGGGGCTATATACCATGCTCAGCTGTGTTATACCATGCTGGGGGGGCTATATACCATGCTGGGCTGTATTATACCATGCTGGGGGGGCTATATACCATGCTGGGCTGTATTATACCAGGCTGGGGGGGGCTATATACAATGCTGGGCTGTATTATACCGTGCTGGGGGCTATATACCATGCTGGGCTGTATTATACCATTCTGGGGGGGGCTATATACCATGCTTTGCTGTATTATACCGTGCTGGGCTGTATTATACCATTTTGGGGGGGCTATATACCATGCTGGGCTGTATTACACCATTCTGGGGGGACTATATACCATGCTCGGCTGTATCATACCATGCTGGGGGGGGGCTATATACCATGCTGGGCTGTATTACACCATTCTGGGGGGACTATATACCATGCTCGGCTGTATCATACCATGCTCGGCTGTATTATACCATGCTGGGGGGGCTATATACCATACTGGGCTGTATTATACCAGGCTGGGGGGGCTATATACAATGCTGGGCTATATTATACCATGCTGGGCTGTATTATACCATTCTGGGGGGCTATATACCATGCAGGGCTGTATTATACCATTCTGGGGGGGCTATATACCATGCAGGGCTGTATTATACTATGCTGGGGGGGCTATATACCATGCTGGGCGGTATTATACCGTCCTGGGCTGTATTATACCATTTTGGGGGGGCTATATACCATGCTGGGCTGTATTATACCATTCTGTGGGGGGATATATACCATGCTAGGCTGTATTATACCATGCTGGCCTGTATTACACCATTCTGGGGGGTGCTATATACCGTGCTGGGCTGTATCATACCATGCTGGGGGGCTATATGCCATGCTGGGCTGTATTATACCATACTGGGCTGTATTATTCCATTCTGGGGTGCTATATACCATGCTGGGCTGTATTATACCATGCTGGCCTGTATTACACCATTCTGGGGGGGGGGCTATATACAGTACCATGCTGGGCTGTATTATACCATACTGAGCTGTATTATTCCATTCTGGGGTGCTATATACCATGCTGGGCTGTATTATACCATGCTGTGCTGTATTATACCATGCTGGGCGGGCTATATTATACAATGCTGGGCTGTATTATACAGCCCAGCATGGTATACAGCCTGTATACCATGGTGGGCTGTATACCATGGTGGGCTGGGCTGTATACTATGCGGCTGTGTTAAATAATATGAAGGGCTACATTATATTCTATGGGGAGGTGGGCTGTATTATATTCTATGGGGGACGCTGTATTATAGTTATTATATGAGGAGGGCTACATTGTATTCTATGGAGGGGCTACATTATACTATATAAGGGGCTTCATTATATCCCATGAGGGGGTTGCCATATATTCTATGGAGGGGCTGCATTATACTTTATGGGGGGTGGGACTGCATTATATACTATGGGGAGTTACATTATATTCTGTGGAGTGGCTGCATTATATTCTATGGGGGTTACATTATATTGTATGGCGGGGCTGCATTATACTCTGTGGGGTGGCTGCATTATACTATATGTGGGCTGCATTATGCTGTATCGAGGACTATGGGGAATACATTATATGAAGAACTATGGGGTGCATTATGCTATGGGAAGTGATTTGTACTACATGGGTGACTATGGCGGTGCATTATACTATATGGAGTGTATTATACGGAGGACTGAGCAGTGTATTTTAATATATGGAGGGCTATGAGGAGTGTAGTATACTATATGGAGGACTGAGCAGTGTATTTTAATATATGGAGAGCTATAAGGAGTGTATTATACTATATGGAGGACTTTGGGGCAGATTATATTATATGGAGGACTATGGGGTGTAAACTGTAGATGTCCTGCTGATAGCATGATACTGTATGGTGATCTGTTAGGGTGGTTTCACATTAACGTTGCAGGCCGCTAAGCCCCCCGCTCTCTGCCGCACCTCCTTCGGTAGCTCCGCCTACGGGCGCATGACGCTTTAGCACTGGGGACGCACACGGCCGCCGCTAAGCCCCGCCACCTGCCGCGCCTCCTCTGGTAGCTCCGCCTATGTGCGCATGATGCTGCATGCGTCCGGCATCCCCTATCTTTAGCACTGGGGACGCAGGCTGTGCGCAGGTATGTGTTTGGCGGTGCATGCGTCCTTTTGACGGTGCGCCGAGCGCACCAAATTGCAACAGGTTGCGTTTGGCGCTGGTCGGCGCACCGTCAAAAGGACGCATGCGCCGCCAAACGCATATCTGCGCACGGCCTGCGTCCCCAGTGCTAAAGATAGGGGACGCAGGACGCATGCAGCGTCATGCGCCCGTAGGCGGAGCTACCGGAGGAGGCGCGGCAGGTGGCGGGGCTTAGCGGCGGCCGTGTGCAGGCCGATGCTGCGGCCTGAAACGCTAATGTGAAACCACCCTTAGGGTGTGTGCACACGTTGCGGATTAGTCTGCGGCTTTTTCTGCAGAGAATCCATATCTCTTGGCAGAAACTGCAGGGTAAAACATATGCATTTTTTCTGCGGATTCCTAGCATGTGTACAGCGGATTTGATGCAGGTTCTAGTGCGGTTTGGCAGTGCGGATGAGAGAGAGAGAGATTGATTTGTATGTCCCGGAACATACACTGCAGCTGCGGTCCCGCAAAAAAGATGTAACATGCTGCGGAATATAAACCGCAGCAAATCGGCGCGGAATTTTCCGCAGCATGTGCACGGCGGATTTGGTTTTCCATAGGTTTACATTGTACTGTAAACTGCATGGAAACTGCGGCGTAACCGCAGCAAAAACCGCAACGTGTGCACACACCCTTAGTGATCGTTCTGTTCCCATCATTCTTTCTCAGATGGTGGAAAGAGGCCGGGAAACAAGCATTGAACAACTTCAATTTTGACGATCATTTAGCGGCCCGAACTCAGTGCATGTAAATACAATCGAAATGCTTCTGTGTGATGTGCAGTGTGTTAGCATTTGGGGCCCCATTTTAAACTTTGCCTAGGGCCCCACTTTGCCTAAAACCGGCCCTGATCACAGGTCCTGTGCGCACAGAGCAGCTGTAGAAATCTCCGGCCTCGGGGGTCTCACCAGACTTCGCTCTTTTCTTGCAGGGGCCGCAGTGGATTTCATCCTGGATCCATAGAGCTGAATAGAGGAGCGATGTTCCTTCACTCTGATGGGAATTGATGGTGACGTTTCTCCAACGTCCACGTTACCGAGTAAATCCCCCCAGGACTGCAGCCGGTAAAGACCCCGATATCCACAGATGTCCCCTCTAATTGGGGGAAAGGGATAGAAAAGCCTCTTATCCCGAGGGGAAACCCTGTACATGGAGACATCGGCCTCAGATCTCTCCTGTCCTGTTCTTCCAGAAAAGCCTCAAACTTCTGTGTGTGACTCAGAGCTGAGATCTAACGGGAGAGAAGATTCCAGTGCGGGGAAGACGGGAAACCTTCATATAGACGGCCGGTGGGGATGGAGGCAGTGACCGACTCTGGCCACATCTGTCTCTAGAGCCGCAGTAGAAGATGAAGATGTCGTCCTCATCATGAAGGAGTTATTTCTCATGTCGCGTGTAATGAATCTCTCCTGCAGTATTGCTAATGCCGATTCCAGTGTCGGTAATGAGACGAGAATTAGCGTTATGGAAGATGAGTCTATGAGGAACGTGTTCAGCTGCCGACTCCGAGGAGGAAACTGCTTGTTGTCTGTGGCCTAAATATATAGGTTTTATTAGTAGATGTCAGGGGAGAAAACTAAACCCTGTAAGATAATAAATCTCCTCATATGTTTCCCGTATTATCTCCAGTAAGTGTATTATTACACAGGATTCTTATGATGTTACATCGGATCATCTTCTTCTCATTCAGGTCTCTACAATATCGGATCCTCTCAGTGAAGATCTTCTACAAAAGAGAATTTTCCTGATTTACCCATCAAGGATGGATATGGACAGAGACAAGATGGCGGAGAGGATGTTACACCTCACCCTAGAGATCCTCTTCCGTCTCACTGGAGAGGTGAGAGATTCTGATGACATAGTAACATAGTTATTAAGGTTGAAGGGAGACTTTAAGTCCATCTAGTTCAACCCATATCCTATCCTAACTTGCCCTAACATGTTGATACAGAGGAAGGCAAAAAAAAACCCATGTGGCAAACAGTAAGCTCCACATTGGGGAAAAAAATTCCTTCCCGACTCCACATACGGCAATCAGACTAGCTCCCTGGATCAACGCAATATTAAGGAAACTAGTGTATATACCCTGTAATATTATACTTTTCAAGAAAGGCATTCAGTCCCTTCTTAAATTTTAGTAGGGAATCGATCATTACAACATCATATGGCAGAGAGTTCCATAGTCTCACTGCTCTTACAGTAAAGAATCCGCGTCTGTGAGTATGCTTAAACCTTCTTTCCTCCAGACGTAGAGGAAGCCCCTTGTCCCCGTCACAGGTCTAAGAGTAAAAAGATCATTAGAAAGGTCTTTGTATTGTCCCCGCATATATTTATACATTGTAATAAGATCACCCGTAAGCCTTCGATTCTCCAAACTAAATAACCCCAAGTGTAATAACCTGTCTTGGTATTGCAGACCCCCAGTTCCCTAATAACCTTGGTCGCTCTTCTCTGCACCCATTCCAGTTCAGCTATGTCTTTCTTATACACCGGAGACCAGAACTGTACACAGTATTCTAAGTGTGGTCACACTAGTGACTTATATAGAGGTAAAATTATGTTCTCCTCATGAGCATCTATGCCTCTTTTAATGCATCCCATTATTTTATTTGCCTTTGCAGCAGCTGCCTGACACTGGCCGCTAAATGTGAGTTTGTCTCCCACCCATACACCCAGGTCTTTTTCAGTGACAGTTTTGCCCAGTGTTTTACAATTAAGCACATAATTATACATCTTGTTCGTTCTACCCAAGTGCATGACCTTACATTTATCCCCATTAAAGCTCATTTGCCATTTATCAGCCCAAGCTTCTAGTTTACATAAATCCTCCTGTAATATAAAATTGTCCTCCTCTGTATTGATTACCCTGCAGAGTTTAGTGTCATCTGCAAATATTGAAATTCTACTCTCTATGCCCCCTACAAGGTCATTAATAAATATGTTAAAAAGAAGCGGGCCCAAAACTGACCCTTGTGGTACCCCACCGCTAACCGTGACCCAGTCCGAGTGTGCTCCATTAATAACCACCCTTTGTTTCCTATCCCTGAGCCAGCTCTTAACCCACCTACACATCTTTTCCCCTATCCCCATTGTTCTCATTTTATGTATCAACCTTTTGTGTGGCACCGTATCAAAAGCTTTTGAAAAGTCCATGTACACCACGTAAACTGCATTCCCTTGGTCCAGTCCGGAACTTACCTCTTCATAAGAACTTATCAGATTAGTCTGACAGGAATGGTCCCTTGTAAACCCATGTTGATATTGGGTCATGAGGTTATTCTTCTCCAGATACTCCAGTATAGTATCTCTTAGAAAACCCTCCAGGATTTTACCCACAGTTGAGGTTAAACTTACTGGCCTATAATTTCCAAGTTCAGTTTTTGTCCCCTTTTTGAATATTGGCACCACATTTGCTATACCCCAGTCCTGTGGTACAGACCCTGTTATTATGGAATCTTTAAAGATTAAAAATGATGGTCTATCTATGACTGTGCTTTATTCCTGCAGTACTCGGGGGTGTATCCCATCCGGGCACGGGGATTTGTCAATTTTAGTGATTTTTAGATGCCGCTGTACTTCTTGCTGGGTTAAGCAGGTGACATTTAATGGACAATTTTTATCCCTGGTCATGTTATCCGTCATGGAATTTTCTTGTGTAAATACTGTTGAAAAAAAGTCATTTAGCATATTGGCTTTTTCCTCCTCCTCATCCACCATTTCACCCAGACTATTTTTAAGGGGGCCAACACTATCATTTTTTAGCTTCTTACTATTTATGTAGTTAAAGAATGTTTTGACGTCACATTACATCATTGTTATCTATGGGAATAACAGATGGACAGAACTGGAGAGGTGAGGACTCTGGAAATGTCTGGAGTGAGATTTATTAATGTGTCTCTCCATTACCAGGATTACACAGTGGTGAAGAAGACCTCTAGTGATCGCTGTCAGGACCCTGTGTCTGAGGGATGGGGAAGACCCCTGAGCCCAATCACGGGGCCTCCGCCTCACCCCCTGATCCATGAGGACATCAATGACCAGAAGATCCTAGAACTCATCTACAAGATGATTGAGCTGCTGACTGGAGAGGTGACACTGCTGGGAATGCTGGGACATTATACAGTAACACTATGAAGGGATCGGGGGGGATGACAGTATCATTGTATGTGTCAGGTTCCTATAAGGTGTCAGGATGTCGCTGTCTATTTCTCCATGGAGGAGTGGGAGTATTTAGAAGGACACAGAGATCTGTACAAGGACGTCATAATGGAGGTTCCCCAGCCCCTCACATCACCAGGTAATAGACAGGACTAAATACACACGGCCTATAATTATCTGTATGTAGAGAATGAATTCAGTCCCTGTATGTGTTTCCTCCAGATCTATCCAGTAAGAGGACAACACCAGAGAGATGTCCCCGTCCTCTTCTTCCACAGGACTGTAACCAAGAAGATCCCAGTGCTCCTCAGGATCATCAGGTAGATGGAGAGAAGGTGTCAGGAGATCTCCCCTATGATGTGTAGACGGCTGTAAAGGTCTTGTGCTCAGTCTTGTTTTATGTCACCATCCTGTTAGCTCTTCTCTGAACTTGCTCTCGCTTGTCAATGCTTTTTTTTAAGTGTGATGCCCAGAACTGGACACAGTGTTCCAGAAGAGATCTGACCAAGAAGGAGTAGAGGAGTAGAATTATTTGACGTGATGTAGACTCTATACTTCTCTTAATACATCACAGAACTTGTGTTGGCAGCGGATTACTCACGATTCTCTCCAAGCGTGTGACAACAGAAGTTGTTTTTTCAGGAGCAATCAAGAACAATATATGATAAGCTTAATAGATCAGGAATAAATCATTTGAGTGTCTCTATTTGTGCAGCATCTACAGCAGGCTGCTTCTCCCATACTCAGACACAGCAGGAAAACAGGAAATACAGTCACATGCTCTCCCTGTGTGAGCCTCTGGGAGTTTTTTTTTAAACTTTATAAACAGCATACAAATCTAGCAACTAAACAGTCATGTACATGAATGGAGTTGTTGCACTAAAACTATTCCAACAACTTGTATAATGAGAACGGTGGAGATGGCAGGATTAGAGCTGATCATAGATGGGACTTCTCCATCTGTCTGTGACTTTTACAATATTTGTTTCAGGGTGAAGATCTGACCCATATTAATACTACAGAGACATATGTGAGGGGTGATGAGTGGTGTAAAGAGGAGATTCCCACATATGACTACCCAGGTGAGTAGTAACCACTGAATGCAGAGAAGTCACAGATTCCTCTCAGTCACCGACTGTGGCTGCTTTATCGGTGGTGTAGTCCGGCCGTATTACCATGATCACCATTTTGCCTCTAGCCCACAACATTCTCCTCCACCCAAAACTGTTCAAATGACTTTGGGCATTGAAAGCCCTTTTCTATAGAACTTACAACCTGGTAGATCCATCTACCCCTGGGATTAGAAGACACTGACCGTTACCTGCCCAGATCTGTAACTATAAAGCCAAATGACAGCGTACGTAAAATGTGCTGACAAGTTAGAAACTCACTTGAAGAAAACTATTATGCTGGGCCTGTAACAGAAAGCGGAGGGTAATGATGCTGTTGGCTTCCTAGATCCCTGAGATCTAATATCAGGGCTGTAATCTCAT
>NW_027362209.1:170000-222500 GCF_039654945.1 Dendrobates tinctorius
CAAAACGCGACGGACAGCGGACCCTGTGTCACCACTATGTCACAATCCCACCACTGACACCGGTGTATCAGCGGACGGAGGGACGTGACACAATGCCGGCACACGGCTATCACAGGCGCAGTGGGGCTTATCTTAGTTATCCCACCACTGGCACCATGTGACAAAAATATCCAGCAAGCTAATCTCGCTCTACAATTTGCCGCAGGGGGAGTTTAATTTGGATGCCCCACCACTGCTATCAATCTTCCAAGTACTGCGGGGATTTATGTATATCCCACTTTCTCAGTTCCACTTTGGAACTCGCAGCTCTCCGGCGCCCCCTTACCCTCAGGTCAGTCAGGGAACTGCACCTAGGATAATTAGTCGCCGGACGGGCTGCCTGTTGTGAACCGGCAATTAGGCTTCTGCAGTAAGGGAATTATCAATGCTGTGGCCGCAGACCCTTATTCAGCAATATAAGACCCTTCTAGACTGCCAGCAAGCCGCAATAGCCGTGCACAACGCGCTGCCACCAGTCACGGTTACTTAATTCACAGTGTTAAATTAAGAGGGTCCGTGGCAAACCCTTTGAATTAGTAGCGATTATCTAACAAAGGCGTATAGTTCGATTCTTAGAGCATGGAGACAGATCTAAATAATTTCATTTATTTTCCGAAAGAGGACAGTGATTACAGATAAAAGTTGCTATAAAATTGAGACATAAAATATGTACAGTACAGGTATAAAATAAAAGTGGAGAAAACAAAGAGATTACACTCACAGTTCCATATTGTTCCTTAGGCAGACCATGCGGCTAAGGTGGGTGGAGGCGGAGCTGCACTTCTCCGCTCATCTGAGTTCTTGTCAGCATGGACTCTGCAGCTGTTCTGTGCTGGTTTGCCCAGGGAAGGCCTTATAGGCTTTGCTTTGTGACATCACGGAGAGATGCATTCTGGGTTGATCCCTCCTCTCTCATCCGAGTTATGTTTTGGCTACAAAACTTAGATTAGCTATAACTTTATGGGAGAAGCTGGTATGGACTCATCAGTGGTATCATGTTACCCAGCGTAATGAGCCTATCAAGAAAACATCAAACATCTATGCGATATGACCATCCATTTGGGCGCAAATCATATCTCAGGTTCTGGACATCCGAGAGTTTTGCAACAGGCACCACAGCGAAGCTGGGTCTGCTCGGATCGCAGAAATATGATTTTCATATCTCTACTTGGTACGGTTTTCGCAGGGCTCTTAAAGTTTTTATTTCAAACAAAGACCTTTTTCCCGCATTTTTCTCTTTCAGCTGAGAGAAGCCAAATGGTGTGAGGAAGATGGTCTAGCTAATTAACATTCCTGCTCTTCCAGAGGAAGTGGCAGGGTTGATAAAACCTGGGGGGGAAGGAATTCCTACTACTGACAGTTTACAATGTCCTAGGATGGAGGATTTGTTAGCACATTGCAACAGAAAACATATCTTGCAGACATTGTACATCACACCTCCCCCCTTAAGAGGGCGCTAAGGAGGCATTACCTCTCGGTAATCGGCCATGCGCACCTCAGCGGGTTCGCCCCGGCAGGACAACCCATCGGCATTGCCGTTTTCACTGCCCTTCCTGTGTTTTACAGTGAAGTCATACTGCTGAAGGGCAAGGCTCCAGCGGAGCAATCTTCCATTGGTTCCCGATACTGTGTGCAACCAGCTCAGAGGGTTGTGGTCAGTTACCACCGTGAAGGCGCGCCCGTACAGGTAGGGCTGCAAACGTTGCAGTGCCCACACCATGGCCAGACACTCCTTCTCGATGGTCGAGTATGCCACTTCCCTCGGCAAAAGTTTCCGGCTTAGGTACAGCACGGGGTGTTCTTGGTCTCCCGAGTCGACCTGGCTAAGCACAGCACCGAGGCCAAACTCGCTGGCGTCGGTCTGTACCAGAAACGGGCGACTCCTGTCGACTGCTCTCAACACTGGAGAGTTGCACAGGGCTGCTTTCAAAGCTTGGAAAGCCGCCTCACAGTCATCTGTCCAGTTGACTGTTTGGGGTAGCCTCTGCTTGGTGAGGTCAGTCAAGGGTTTGGCAAGGGCGCTATAGTCCTGTACAAACCGCCTATAGTACCCTGCAGTGCCCAAGAAGGACTTCACCTGTTTCTTGGTCCTGGGGGTGGGCCAGGACACGATTGCGTCCACTTTTTCTGGCTCCGGACTCATGGAACCCCCGCCTACCCGGTGCCCCAGGTAGTGGACCTTGTGCATGCCTATCTGGCACTTCCCCGGCTTGATGGTCAGGCCTGCCTTGTGAAGACGCTTGAGCACCTCCTGGAGGTGCTGAAGGTGTTCCTCCCAGGTGGAACTGAAGACGGCAATATCGTCTAAGTACGCCACTGCGTACTCCTCCAGTCCCCGAAGCAGGTGGTTGACCATCCGCTGGAAAGTGGCAGGGGCATTCTTCATGCCGAAGGGCATGACCGTGGACTCGTACAGTCCAAAGGGGGTGATAAAGGCGGATTTCTCCTGCGCCTCAGGGCTCAGGGGAATCTGCCAGTATCCCCGACTCAAATCCATGATGGATATGTAGTTGGCGTTTGTCAACCGCTCGAGCAGATCCTCGATGCGCGGCATCGGGTGGGCATCAGAGGTTGTGATGGCGTTGAGCCCCCTGTAGTCCACGCAGAACCGGGTGGTTCGATCCTTTTTAGGCACGAGGACTACAGGTGAAGCCCACGCACCTTTTGACCGTCGAATCACTCCCAGCCTTAACATCTCATCGACCTCTTGGCGCATGACTTGTTGCACCGTTTCAGAGATCCGATAAGGTGTTCGCCGTAATGGGGCATGATTCCCGGTGTCCACCTCATGAACCGCTAACTCTGTCCTCCCAGGACGGTTGGTGAACACGGGCCAGAAGAGTTCCAGGGTGGCCATCAACTGCAACCGCTGGGACACGGTGAGCGAACCACTTATCTCCATGTCCTCAATGGACCCATTGGCCTTGGCCTGGGCCAGCATGTCCAGGAGGGAATCTTCCTCCCCATCCTCTGGCAGATTGCAGACCGGTAGGACGCAAGCTTCACGTTCGTAGTGCGCCTTCAGCATGTTGACGTGAAAGGCCTTGCGCCTACCCCGAGCATGGTCAAGCGTGACCACGTAGGTGACCGGGTTGAGCTGTTGGTGGACGACGTACGGGCCTTCCCAGGCTGCCTGAAGCTTATCCGTTGGTACAGGGACCAGCGCCCACACCTTTTGACCCACCTGGTAGGTCCGCTCCCGGGCGTTCTGGTCATACCAGTGCTTCTGGTCAGCCTGAGCCTGCGTCATGTTGTCATGCACCAACTGCGTCAAGGTCTGCATCTTGTCACGGAAGCGCATGACATAATCCACGATGGACACTTCTGTGGGGTTTGGCTCATCTTCCCAGGATTCTCTTATCAACCCAAGGGGTCCCCGGACTCGCCTGCCATACAGGAGCTCGAAGGGGGAGAACCCGGTCGAGGCCTGCGGAACTTCTCTGTAAGCGAACAGCAGGTGTGGGAGGTACCGCTCCCAGTCGCGCCCTTGGGTCTCAACCAGTATGTGGAGCATCTGTTTGAGGGTACCGTTGAAGCGTTCACACAAACCATTAGTCTGTGGGTGATACGGACTCGATACCAGCTGCGTCACCTGCATTTTCTCACAGAGAGGCTCCATTAGGCGAGACATGAATTGGGGCCCTTGATCGGTAAGCATCTCCCTGGGAAATCCTACTCTTGAAAAGATGGTCACCAGTGCGTCAGCCACCTTATCTGCCCTGGTTGAAGACAGAGCTACTGCCTCCGGGTACCGGGTAGCGTAGTCTACCACGGTGAGAATGTATCGCTTTCCGGAGCTGCTGGGGACGGACAGCGGCCCTACAATGTCCACCGCGATTCTCTGGAAAGGCTCCTCTATCACCGGCAAAGGAATAAGGGGAGCCTTAAGAGCAGGCCCCGCCTTACCCACTTTTTGACAGGTGGCACAGGAGCGGCAGTAGTGTGTTACATCTGTCCCCATCTTGGGCCAATAAAAGTGTTGAGACAGCCGTGCCTTTGTTTTGCTGATCCCCAAGTGTCCAGCGAGTGGAATCTCATGGGCAATCCGCAACAACTCAGTTCTGAACTGATAGGGGACGACCAGCTGTCTTTCCCTCAACCACTCCTTTTTAGGATCTCCGGGTACTGTCTCCCGGTACAACCTTCCTCGTTCCCAGAACACCCTCTCCTTATCAGACTTGGAGGTGGGCGTCTCGGCGAGACCTCTCAATTTCTCCAGGCTGGCATCTGAGTGCAGAGCAGCCTGGAACTCCATGCTGGAGGCTGCCAGAAGTGACGTCAGGGTCCCCTCTTTACTGGGACCCTCTGGAACCGGCTCTGGGTTCACCTCTGGTTCAGTCTCTCCTGTAGCAGCAGAGGGTCCAGAAGACAGTGCGTTACCTGCGATCTGGGCACTCTGACTGCGTGTGACAGCTGCTATGTATGCTGTCTCCCTGGGGATTTCTTCAGACCCACCAGCTGGTGCTGCCCTGGGCTCTACCTCCCCATCCACCCCCAACACTTCAGGAGCAGTGCTACTTATGGGCCAGTTACCTTCCTCGGTGGCACTGGTCAGCTGCATGGCATTACCTTCCTCATGGTCCCCATGCACCTCCCCATTTCCTTGAGCACCGTTGCTTACTCCTGCCAGGGGTTCCTCAGCCGTCTCACTCCGCAGAGTGATGGGGCTGAGCACTTCGGTACCTGTGGACACATCTACCGCTTCAAAGAAAGGGTTAACGGGTTCAGTCGGCACAGATACATCAACATCATCATCATCCTTCCTAGGAGAAGAATGGTTATCAGTTTGCTTTGGTACATTCACATCAGCATCAGCATCGTACCTGGGGAAAGAATGGTTGTTAGTTGCATCATTACTCATCAAGGCATTAGCAGGTAACACATTCAGTTTCCCGTCATCATCATCATCATCAGGGTTAACGTTACCCTTATTATCAGTTTGGGGAAGGGTGTCAGGGACGTAGTATGCAACCATCCGCCCCAAGTCAGTCCCCAATAAAACATCAGTGGGCAGGTTTTCAGACACTCCCACCTCCCTCAACCCGCTCCCGGCACCCCAGTCAAGAAAACTCGTGCCACTGGCAAGGGACAACGGGTGCCTCCAATCCCGGTGACAGTCAGGGTTTTCCCCTCAACAAACTCTTCAGGGGCCGCCAGTCCAGGACGGATGAGGGTTCGTTCAGCCCCGGTGTCCTTGAGGCCTGTAGCAAGACGGGCCCCCACCTGAACAGGTTGAACGTTGTCGTCAGCCCTCCCAACCACACCTCCCACCAAAAGAACAGAGGCGTTGGGCCCGGGGGCCTTGGCTGGGGGGTTCTTCGGCCTATTCGGACAGGTGTAAAAGAAGTGACCAGGCCGCTGGCAGTGGTGACACAGGCGACTGTCAGTAGCCGGCCTGCTGTTGGCAACAGGGACTGGGCCTCCGGAGGGACGGCTAGCTGGGGCATTGGGGTTGGTTGCTGGCTTACCCCCTTTCCAGCTGGTGGCGACTGGCCTCCGCGTCTCGGGCTTCCGGTTGGCCTCGTGGTTGTCGGCGATCTGCGCCGCTTTGTCCGCGTTCGTTGGTTCGCGGTCCAGGATGAACTGTCGGACCTCAGCTGGGCAGAGATGCAGGAACTGGTCTTTGATCATCAGGTCCCGTAGCTGCTCAAAGGTTTCAACGGACAGTCCATGGATCCACTGGTCAAAGTGGGTCCTGAGTCCTTGCACCACATCACTGTAGCTATCATGTGGGCCACGTTGGAGGTGCCGGAACTTCTTTCGGTATACCTCAGGTGTCAGCCGGTATTTGGCGATCAGCGCCTGCTTTATGGCGTCATAGTCATCATCGGCTTCTGGCGGAAGAGAAGCAAATGCCTCCAGGGCTTTGCCTTTTAGCCCTGGGGTCAAGTACCTTGCCCATTGGTCTCTGGGCAGCTGGTACTGTCTGCAGGCTTTCTCAAAGGCTCGCAGAAACGTGTCCAAGTCCCCGTCCTTTTCCATCACGGGAAAAAGCTCTGGCCGGGGTTTAGGAGTCTGGATGCTGCTGGGCTCACCGCTTCGGGCTGTGGGGGCATTCCCACCCCGCTGGAGTACCTCCAGTTCATGGGCCCTCTGCTCCTGGCGCTCGGCTCTCTCAGCCTCTGCTCGGCGCTCAGCTCTCTCAGCCTGGGCTTGACGCTCGGCCCTCTCAGCCTCAGCTTGGCGCTCACGTTCGGCTTGGGCCTCCTGCCGATATTGCTGGATCAGCCTCACCCGCCCATCACTGTCTTCGGCGGGGAGTTCGTCCAAGGCCATTTGCAGATAGGGGTCCACCCCGTTCTGGCTGAATGTGGGGCCAGCGCTCAGGAGTGGAGCCTCTGCTGCAGCCCCATTGCCACTTGGGCCAACTTCTGCGCTCGCTGGATTCTGGTCATTGTCCAGCTGCACTAGAGCCGCGATCATTTGAGCTCTGTTTTTGTTCGTGGCGTCAAGGCCTTGGTACGTGCATAACCCAGCAAGAACTTCCTTTGTCTGCCGGTTGTACCAAGGTTCTCCTTTTGCCGCCATGGTTGCCAAATAAAAGATAGAAAAAGAAAAACGAAGAAACGGGAGGGGGATACTTGCAAGTACACACTAATGTCTCAGGACTAGTAACCACTGAGTCTGTTCTCCAAAACCTATGATGCAGGATTCCCGCAGGAACCGTGCAGGTTTTTAGTGAGAGGAATGATTGCTCATACCAAATCACTAATGCTCTAGGATTATCCCACCGCGCTGCCACCAATATGTGACGACCAGCCCACCGCCGTTCGTCCACTTACGGGCGACGACTAACGGGGGTCCCGCTGCCACCAAAACGCGACGGACAGTGGACCCTGTGTCACCACTATGTCACAATCCCACCACTGACACCGGTGTATCAGCGGACGGAGGGACGTGACACAATGCCGGCACACGGCTATCACAGGCGCAGTGGGGCTTATCTTAGTTATCCCACCACTGGCACCATGTGACAAAAATATCCAGCAAGCTAATCTCGCTCTACAATTTGCCGCAGGGGGAGTTTAATTTGGATGCCCCACCACTGCTATCAATCTTCCAAGTACTGCGGGGATTTATGTATATCCCACTTTCTCAGTTCCACTTTGGAACTCGCAGCTCTCCGGCGCCCCCCTTACCCTCAGGTCAGTCAGGGAACTGCACCTAGGATAATTAGTCGCCGGACGGGCTGCCTGTTGTGAACCGGCAATTAGGCTTCTGCAGTAAGGGAATTATCAATGCTGTGGCCGCAGACCCTTATTCAGCAATATAAGACCCTTCTAGACTGCCAGCAAGCCGCAATAGCCGTGCACAACGCGCTGCCACCAGTCACGGTTACTTAATTCACAGTGTTAAGTTAAGAGGGTCCGTGGCAAACCCTTTGAGTTAGTAGCGATTATCTAACAAAGGCGTATAGTTCGATTCTTAGAGCATGGAGACAGATCTAAATAATTTCATTTATTTTCCGAAAGAGGACAGTGATTACAGATAAAAGTTGCTATAAAATTGAGACATAAAATATGTACAGTACAGGTATAAAATAAAAGTGGAGAAAACAAAGAGATTACACTCACAGTTCCATATTGTTCCTTAGGCAGACCATGCGGCTAAGGTGGGTGGAGGCGGAGCTGCACTTCTCCGCTCATCTGAGTTCTTGTCAGCACGGACTCTGCAGCTGTTCTGTGCTGGTTTGCCCAGGGAAGGCCTTATAGGCTTTGCTTTGTGACATCACGGAGAGATGCATTCTGGGTTGATCCCTCCTCTCTCATCCGAGTTATGTTTTGGCTACAAAACTTAGATTAGCTATAACTTTATGGGAGAAGCTGGTATGGACTCATCAGTGGTATCATGTTACCCAGCGTAATGAGCCTATCAAGAAAACATCAAACATCTATGCGATATGACCATCCATTTGGGCGCAAATCATATCTCAGGTTCTGGACATCCGAGAGTTTTGCAACAGGCACCACAGCGAAGCTGGGTCTGCTCGGATCGCAGAAATATGATTTTCATATCTCTACTTGGTACGGTTTTCGCAGGGCAGGCTCTTAAAGTTTTTATTTCAAACAAAGACCTTTTTCCCGCATTTTTCTCTTTAAGCTGAGAGAAGCCAAATGGTGTGAGGAAGATGGTCTAGCTAATTAACATTCCTGCTCTTCCAGAGGAAGTGGCAGGGTTGATAAAACCTGGGGGGGAAGGAATTCCTACTACTGACAGTTTACAATGTCCTAGGATGGAGGATTTGTTAGCACATTGCAACAGAAAACATATCTTGCAGACATTGTACATCACACATACTGCCAGGCTGGATGAAACTACTGGTCTCAGGCACCCTAATCTTAGTGGTTGGACAGAGCCAGCGCCACCCAGAGCTTCTGGTTTCGACATCTCTTCTATTACCAGCAACGCCTGCACAATAAATAAGGCGCTGCTTGGTGATGGAATCAAACATCACAGGAGCAGATTCCAGTGGAGAGGGGACACACCATCTGCAGATGCCCTAATATAGCAAAATTACAGGGAACTGAAGCAGTAGAAATCCCCATAAAGTGACTCCATTATGGAAATTATAACCCTCAGTGAATTATTCTATGGGAGTAGTGACACTTTACGGAAATTAGCTCGCACTGGATGTTGCAACATGAAAATTGCACATTTGCCATTTTATTACCCAACACATAATGCCCAGATTGTGCTCCAGGAAACACACACCGTAAATTAAGTGGGTTCTTCTCACTATAGTAATGCCAAATATATGGATGCTAAATATGGTTTGGGCGCACTACAAGGCTCAGAAGAGAGTGGATATTTGACTTTGGGAGAGCGGATATTGCTGGATTGGTTTATGGAAGCCATGTTGCTTTTCAAGAGCTTTTGAGCCACAAATATTGTGGAAACCTTTTGGTTTTCTTCTGACAGATGATGGACCTTAGTGGTGTCTTGTGTTTCCGTGAGATGAGTAGAAGTTTTATTGGTATAATTTTTGCCTATATAACATTGTTTGTTGGCTTTTTATTCCATGTTTGGGAGGCAGAATGAACAAACCATTGAACACCATGATGCACTGGTTCATGCTATGAGGCTTTCGATTAGACTGTGAACTCTCATTGTCTTGGTGAATAATTCAATGGTTTTAAAAAGCTTGTATCTTTTATGGACAGCTTAAGTAGAAATGTTCAAAAGTATAAAATTTGAAGATATTTTATTCAAAATTATTAACTGGTTTTATTTTTAGGAACGCTGACATCTTCAATTTTTAAATCTGATGATCTTGAGATCACACAGGATACAACTGAAGTGATTGCCATTACTCCAGATATACCATCATCCCTTCATAGCAAAGATCTGTCATCTGATCCTATGAAACAGGTCCCATCTTTTGGTTCATTACCAACTACTAAGGAAAATCAAAGTCACAATATAGGCATTAAAAAATTAATTGCTTCTAAAGGAAAGGAGCCATTTTCAGATTCAGAATATGGAAATAGTTTTCTTGAAAAGACTTTTCTTAAACATGAAAAAATACACATAACAGACAATAGATTTTCCTGTTCTCAATGTGGGAAATTAACAAAGAAATCAGATTTGGTTAAGCACCATAGAACTCACACAGGGGAGAAACCTTTTTCCTGTTCAGAATGTAGGAAATGTTTTAACAAGAAATCTCATTTTGTTACACACCAGAAAACTCACACAGGGGAGAAGTCTTTTTCCTG
Organism: Dendrobates tinctorius; assembly: GCF_039654945.1. Taxonomy (NCBI): domain Eukaryota; kingdom Metazoa; phylum Chordata; class Amphibia; order Anura; family Dendrobatidae; genus Dendrobates; species Dendrobates tinctorius. Next base: position 179,756 of record NW_027362209.1, read on the forward strand.
TTCAGAATGTGGGAAATGTTTTACAAAGAAATCATATGTGGCTAATCACCATAGAACCCACACAGGGGAGAAGCCTTTTTCATGTTCAGAATGTGGGAAATGTTTTGCACATAAATCACATTTTGTTACTCACCATAAAACTCACACAGGCGAGAAACCTTTTTCCTGTTCAGAATGTGGGAAATGTTTTAACCAGAAATCTAATTTTGTTACACACCAGAAAACTCACACAGGGGAGAAGTCTTTTTCCTTTTCAGAATGTGGGAAATGTTTTACAAAGAAATCATATGTGGCTAATCACCATAGAACCCACACAGGGGAGAAGCCTTTTTCATGTTCAGAATGTGGGAAATGTTTTGCACATAAATCACATTTTGTTACTCACCATAAAACTCACACAGGTGAGAAACCTTTTTCCTGTTCAGAATGTGGGAAATGTTTTAACCAGAAATCAGATTTGGTTAGTCACCATAGAACTCACACAGGGGACAAGACTTTTTGCTGTTCAGAATGTGGGAAATGTTTTACAAAGAAATCAGATTTGGTTAAGCACCAAAGAACTCACACGGGGGAGAAGCCTTTTTGCTGTTTAGAATGTGGGAAATGTTTTACAAAGAAATCAGTTTGTGTCAAGCACCAGAGAACTCACACAGGGGAGAAGCCTTTTTCATGTTCAGAATGTGGGAAATGTTTTATCCAGAAATCACATTTGGTTAATCACCATAGAACTCACACAGGGGAGAAACCTTTTTCCTGTTCAGAATGTGGGAAATGTTTTACAAAGAAATCACATTTGGTTAGTCACCAAAGAATTCACACAGGGGAGAAGCCTTTTTCCTGTTCAGAATGTGGGAAATGTTTTACAAGGAAATCAGATTTGATTATGCACCGTATAACTCAAACAGGGGAGAAGCCTTTTTGCTGTTCAGAATGTGGGAAATGTTTTAATTGCAAATCACATTTGGTTAAACACCATAGAACTCACACAGGGGAGAAGCCTTTTTCCTGCTCAGAATGTGGGAAATGTTTTAACTGTAAATCATATTTGTTTAAGCACCAAAGAACTCACATGGGGGAGAAGCCTTTTAACTGTTCAGAATGTGGGAAATGATATAATGGTTGACTATGGGATGGAGGATGTGTGATGGGTATATGGGCACTGGACTATGGGATGGAGGATATGTATGATGGATATATGTATGATGGAGGATGTGTGATGGGTATATGGGCACTGGACTATGGGATGGAGGATATGTATGACGGGTATATGGGCACGGGACTATGGGATGGCGGATATGTATGGTGGGTATATGGGCATGGGACTATGGGATGGAGGATATGTATGATGGGTATATGGGCACAGGACTATGAGATGGAGGATATGTATGATGGGTATATGGGCATGGGACTATGAGATGAAGGATGTGTGATGGGTATATGGGCAGTGGACTATGGGATGGAGGATATGTATGATGGATATATGGGCACGGGCCTATGGGATCGTGGATATGTATGATGGGTATATGGGCACAGGACTATGGGATGGAGGATAATTATAATTTGCTATAACTAACCACAGTTAGTTACTATGCCCGGGCAGCGCCGGGCTCTTCAGCTAGTGTTACAATAAAAACACTCATTGTACGAGAATGATCAGTAGTAAATATATTGAACAGCCATGTCAGACTGAGCTGCCATCATAGAAAATCTTTCGCTAACTAACTTTGCAGCTAATGAGATGACTTTATGGGAGCTCTAGCCAGAATGGAGACATAAAATGACATCAGAGCCATTAGCAGGTATGGTTGGCATACACAAGGGTTAATAGGAGTAGCTGCAGGGCATTGTGAGAGTAAATAATGGTAGTAAGTAGTGTCTGTGATGAGTGTGATGTACAATGTCTGTGAGGTATGGGGTTTTGTCTACAAAATATGATGTTTTCTGTTGTAACTTTCCAGAAAGATCCGGCACATATGACAATCCAGGCTGCTAGCTCTGCAGCTTCATCCCTCCTCCCTTCACACACACACAGAGCAGTGCCACCCCCCTCCTCTACAGCCTGTGTTCGCACTAGTAATAGGAGACCCCCTGCTGTTACAACCATTTGTTTCCTCTCCACAGCTGAGAGAAAAAAGTGCGGGATGGTTCTTTGTTTGAAACAAAGAGGTTTGAATAAAACTATAAGAGCCTGCCCTGCAAAAACCGTACCAAGCAGAGATATAAAAATCATATTTCTGCGATCCGAGCAGACCCAGCTTCGCTGTGGTGCCTGTTGCAAAACTCTCGGATGTCCAGAACCTGAGATATGATTTGCGCCCAAATGGACGGTCATATCGCATAGATGTTTGATGTTTTCTTGATGGGCTCATTACGCTGGGAAACATGATACCACTGATGAGTCCATACCAGCTTCTCCCATAAAGTTATAGCTAATCTAAGTTTTGTAGCCAAAACATAACTTGGATAAGAGAGGTGGGATCAACCCAGAATGCACCTCTCTGTGATGTCACATAGGAAAGTCTATAAGGCATTCCCTGGCAGAACCAGCTCAGAACAGCTCAAGTCGTCGTGCTGACAAGAACTCCAGATGAATGGAGACGTGTGGCTCCTCCCCCCTTAAAGCCGCATGGTCTGCCTAAGGAACAATATGGAACTGTGAGTGTAATCTCTTTGTTTTCTCCACTTTTATTTTATACCTGTACTGTACATATTTTATGTCTCAATTTTATAGCAACTTTTATCTGTAATCACTGTCCTCTTTCGGATAATAAATGAAATTATTTAGATCTGTCTCCATGCTCTAAGAATCGAACTATACGCCTTTGATAGATAATCGCTACTAATTCAAGGGGTTTGCCACGGACCCTCTTAATTTAACACTGTGAATTAAGTAACCGTGACTGGTGGCAGCGCGTTGTGTATGGCTATTACGGCTGGCTGGCAGTCTAGAAGGGTCTTATATTGCTGAGTAAGGGGCTTCAGCCACAGCATTGATAATTCCCTTACTGCAGAAGCCTAATTGCCGGTTCACAACAGGCAGCCCGTCCGGCGACTAATTATCCTAGGTGCAGTTCCCTGACTGACCTGAGGGTAAGGGGGGCGCCGGAGAGCTGCGAGTTCCAAAGTGGAACTGAGAAACTGGGATATACATAAATCCCCGCAGTACTTGGAAGATTGATAGCAGTGGTGGGGCATCCAAATTAAACTCCCCCTGCGGCAAATTGTAGAGCGAGATTAGCTTGCTGGATATTTTTGTCACATGGTGCCGGTGGTGGGATAACTAAGATAAGCCCCAACGGTGCCTGTGATAGCCGTGTGCCGGCATTGTGTCACGTCCCTCCGTCCGCTGATACACCCGGGTCAGTGGTGGGATTGTGACATAGTGGTGACACAGGGTCCGCTGTCCGTCGCGTTTTGGTGGCAGCGGGACCCCCGTTAGTGTCGCCCGTAAGTAGACGAACGGCGGTGGGCTGTTCGTCACATATTGGTGGCAGAGCGGTGGGATAATCCTAGAGCATTAGTGATTTGGTTTGAGCAATCATTCCTCTCACTAAAGACCTGCACGGTTCCTGCGGGAATCCTGCATCATAGGTTTTGGAGAACAGACTCAGTGGTTACTAGTCCTGAGACATTAGTGTGTACTTGCAAGTATCCCCCTCCCGTTTCTTCGTTTTTCTTTTTCTATCTTTTATTTGGCAACCATGGCGGCGATGACAGTGGAGTGGTATCAGAAGCAGAAAAAGGACACCCTTGCTGGGTTATGCACGTACCGAGGCATAGACGCCGCAGGCGGAACCAAAGATCAAATGATCGCGGCTCTAGTGCAGCTGGACAACGACCAAAATCCAGCGAGCGCAGAAGTTGGCCCAAGTTGCCATGGGGCTGCAGCAGAGGCTCCACTCCTGAGCGCTGGCCCCACATACAACCAGAACGGGGTGGACCCCTATCTGCAAATGGCCTTGGACGAACTCCCCGCCGAAGACAGGGATGGGCGGGTGAGGCTGATCCAGCAATATCGGCAGGAGGCCCAAGCCGAACGTGAGCGCCAAGCTGAGGCGGAGAGAGCCGAGCGCCAGGCGCAGAGGGCCCATGAACTGGAGGTACTCCAGCGGGGTGGGAATGCCCCCACAGCCCGAAGCAGTGAGCCCAGCAGCGTCCAGACTCCTAAACCCCGGCCAGAGCATTTTCCCGTGATGGAAAAGGATGGGGACTTGGACACATTTCTGCGAGCCTTTGAGAAAGCCTGCAGACAGTACCAGCTGCCTAGAGACCAATGGGCAAGGTACTTGACCCCAGGGCTAAAAGGCAAAGCCCTGGAGGCATTTGCTTCTCTTCCGCCAGAAGCCGATGACGACTATGACGCCATAAAGCAGGCGCTGATCGCCAAATACCGGCTGACACCTGAGGTATACCGAAAGAAGTTCCGACACCTCCAACGTGGCCCACACGATAGCTACAGTGATGTGGTGCAAGGACTCAGGACCCACTTTGACCAGTGGATCCATGGACTGTCCGTTGAAACCTTTGAGCAGCTACGGGACCTGATGGTCAAAGACCAGTTCCTGCATCTCTGCCCAGCTGAGGTCCGACAGTTCATCCTGGACCGCGAACCAACGAACGCGGACAAAGCGGCGCAGATCGCCGACAACCACGAGGCCAACCGGAAGCCCGAGACGCGGAGGCCAGTCGCCACCAGCTGGAAAGGGGGTAAGCCAGCAACCAACCCCAATGCCCCAGCTAGCCGTCCCTCCGGAGGCCCAGTCCCTGTTGCCAACAGCAGGCCGGCTACTGACAGTCGCCTGTGTCACCACTGCCAGCGGCCTGGTCACTTCTTTTACACCTGTCCGAATAGGCCGAAGAACCCCCCAGCCAAGGCCCCCGGGCCCAATGCCTCTGTTCTTTTGGTGGGAGGTGTGGTTGGGAGGGCTGACGACAACGTTCAACCTGTTCAGGTGGGGGCCCGTCTTGCTACAGGCCTCAAGGACACCGGGGCTGAACGAACCCTCATCCGTCCTGGACGGGCGGCCCCTGAAGAGTTTGTTGAGGGGAAAACCCTGACTGTCACCGGGATTGGAGGCACCCGTTGTCCCTTGCCAGTGGCACGAGTTTTTCTTGACTGGGGTGCCGGGAGCGGGTTGAGGGAGGTGGGAGTGTCTGAAAATTTGCCCACTGATGTTTTATTGGGGACTGACTTGGGGAGGATGGTTGCATACTATGTCCCTGACACCCTTCCCCAAACTGATAATAAGGGTAACGTTAACCCTGATGATGTTGATGATGGGAAACTGAATGTGTTACCTGCTAATGCCTTGATGAGTAATGATGCAACTAACAACCATTCTTTCCCCAGGTACGATGCTGATGCTGATGTGAATGTACCAAAGCAAACTGATAACCATTCTTTTCCTAGGAATGATGATGTTGATGTATCTGTGCCGACTGAACCCGTTAACCCTTTCTTTGAAACGGTAGATGTGTCCACAGGTACCGAGGTGCTCAGCCCCGTCACTCTGCGGAGTGAGACGGCTGAGGAACCCCTGGCAGGAGCAAGCAACGGTGCTCAAGAGAATGGGGAGGTGCATGGGGACCATGAGGAAGGTAATGCCATGCAGCTGACCAGTGCCACCGAGGAAGGTAACTGGCCCATAAGTAGCACTGCTCCTAAAGTGTTGGGGGTGGATGGGGAGGTAGAGCCCAGGGCAGCACCAGCTGGTGGGTCTGCAGAAATCCCCAGGGAGACAGCATACATAGCAGCTGTCACACGCAGTCAGAGTGCCCAGATCGCAGGTAACGCACTGTCTTCTGGACCCTCTGCTGCTACAGGAGAGACTGAACCAGAGGTGAACCCAGAGCCGGTTCCAGAGGGTCCCAGTAAAGAGGGGACCCTGACGTCACTTCTGGCAGCCTCCAGCATGGAGTTCCAGGCTGCTCTGCACTCAGATGCCAGCCTGGAGAAATTGAGAGGTCTCGCCGAGACGCCCACCTCCAAGTCTGATAAGGAGAGGGTGTTCTGGGAACGAGGAAGGTTGTACCGGGAGACAGTACCCGGAGATCCTAAAAAGGAGTGGTTGAGGGAAAGACAGCTGGTCGTCCCCTATCAGTTCAGAACTGAGTTGTTGCGGATTGCCCATGAGATTCCACTCGCTGGACACTTGGGGATCAGCAAAACAAAGGCACGGCTGTCTCAACACTTCTATTGGCCCAAGATGGGGACAGATGTAACACACTACTGCCGCTCCTGTGCCACCTGTCAAAAAGTGGGTAAGGCGGGGCCTGCTCTTAAGGCTCCCCTTATTCCTTTGCCGGTGATAGAGGAGCCTTTCCAGAGAATCGCGGTGGACATTGTAGGACCGCTGTCCGTCCCCAGCAGCTCCGGAAAGCGATACATTCTCACCGTGGTAGACTACGCTACCCGGTACCCAGAGGCAGTAGCTCTGTCTTCAACCAGGGCAGATAAGGTGGCTGACGCACTGGTGACCATCTTTTCGAGAGTAGGATTTCCCAGGGAGATGCTTACCGATCAAGGGCCCCAATTCATGTCTCGCCTAATGGAGGCTCTCTGTGAGAAAATGCAGGTGACGCAGCTGGTATCGAGTCCGTATCACCCACAGACTAACGGTTTGTGTGAACGTTTCAACGGTACCCTCAAACAGATGCTCCGCATACTGGTTGAGACCCAAGGGCGCGACTGGGAGCGGTACCTCCCACACCTGCTGTTCGCTTACAGAGAAGTTCCGCAGGCTTCGACCGGGTTCTCCCCCTTCGAGCTCCTGTATGGCAGGCGAGTCCGGGGACCCCTTGGGTTGATAAGAGAATCCTGGGAAGATGAGCCAAACCCCACAGAAGTGTCCATCGTGGATTATGTCATGCGCTTCCGTGACAAGATGCAGACCTTGACGCAGTTGGTGCATGACAACATGACGCAGGCTCAGGCTGACCAGAAGCGCTGGTACGACCAGAACGCCCGGGAGCGGACCTACCAGGTGGGTCAAAAGGTGTGGGCGCTGGTCCCTGTACCAACGGATAAGCTTCAGGCAGCCTGGGAAGGCCCGTACGTCGTCCACCAACAGCTCAACCCGGTCACCTACGTGGTCACGCTTGACCATGCTCGGGGTAGGCGCAAGGCCTTTCACGTCAACATGCTGAAGGCGCACTACGAACGTGAAGCTTGCGTCCTACCGGTCTGCAATCTGCCAGAGGATGGGGAGGAAGATTCCCTCCTGGACATGCTGGCCCAGGCCAAGGCCAATGGGTCCATTGAGGACATGGAGATAAGTGGTTCGCTCACCGTGTCCCAGCGGTTGCAGTTGATGGCCACCCTGGAACTCTTCCGGCCCGTGTTCACCAACCGTCCTGGGAGGACGGAGTTAGCGGTTCATGAGGTGGACACCGGGAATCACGCCCCATTACGGCGAACACCTTATCGGATCTCTGAAACGGTGCAACAAGTCATGCGCCAAGAGGTCGATGAGATGTTAAGGCTGGGAGTGATTCGACGGTCAAAAAGCGCGTGGGCTTCACCTGTAGTCCTCGTGCCTAAAAAGGATCGAACCACCCGGTTCTGCGTGGACTACAGGGGGCTCAACGCCATCACAACCTCTGATGCCCACCCAATGCCGCGCATCGAGGATCTGCTCGAGCGGTTGACAAACGCCAACTACATATCCATCATGGATTTGAGTCGGGGATACTGGCAGATTCCCCTGAGCCCTGAGGCGCAGGAGAAATCCGCCTTTATCACCCCCTTTGGACTGTACGAGTCCACGGTCATGCCCTTCGGCATGAAGAATGCCCCTGCTACTTTCCAGCGGATGGTCAACCACCTGCTTCGGGGACTGGAGGAGTACGCCGTGGCGTACTTAGACGATATTGCCGTCTTCAGTTCCACCTGGGAGGAACACCTTCAGCACCTCCAGGAGGTGCTCAAGCGTCTTCACCAGGCAGGCCTGACCATCAAGCCGGGGAAGTGCCAGATAGGCATGCGCAAGGTCCACTACCTGGGGCACCGGGTAGGCGGGGGTTCCATGAGTCCGGAGCCAGGAAAAGTGGACGCAATCGTGTCCTGGCCCACCCCCAGGACCAAGAAACAGGTGAAGTCCTTCTTGGGCACTGCAGGGTACTATAGGCGGTTCGTACAGGACTATAGCGCCCTTGCCAAACCCTTGACTGACCTCACCAAGCAGAGGCTACCCCAAACAGTCAACTGGACAGATGACTGTGAGGCGGCTTTCCAAGCTTTGAAAGCAGCCCTGTGCAACTCTCCAGTGTTGAGAGCAGTCGACAGCAGTCGCCCGTTTCTGGTACAGACCGACGCCAGCGAGTTTGGCCTCGGTGCTGTGCTTAGCCAGGTCGACTCGGGGAACCAAGAGCACCCCGTGTTGTACCTGAGCCGGAAACTTCTGCCGAGGGAAGTGGCATACTCGACCATCGAGAAGGAGTGTCTGGCCATGGTGTGGGCACTGCAACGTTTGCAGCCCTACCTGTACGGGCGCGCCTTCACGGTGGTAACCGACCACAACCCTCTGAGCTGGTTGCACACAGTGTCCGGAACCAATGGAAGATTGCTCCGCTGGAGCCTTGCCCTTCAACAGTACGATTTTACTGTAAAACACAGGAAGGGCAGTGAAAACGGCAATGCCGATGGGTTGTCCCGCCGGGGCGAACCCGCTGAGGTGCGCATGGCCGATTACCGAGAGGTAATGCCTCCTTAGCGCCCTCTTAAGGGGGGAGGTGTGATGTACAATGTCTGTGAGGTATGGGGTTTTGTCTACAAAATATGATGTTTTCTGTTGTAACTTTCCAGAAAGATCCGGCACATATGACAATCCAGGCTGCTAGCTCTGCAGCTTCACCCCTCCTCCCTTCACACACACACAGAGCAGTGCCACCCCCCTCCTCTACAGCCTGTGTTCGCACTAGTAATAGGAGACCCCCTGCTGTTACAACCATTTGTTTCCTCTCCACAGCTGAGAGAAAAAAGTGCGGGATGGTTCTTTGTTTGAAACAAAGAGGTTTGAATAAAACTATAAGAGCCTGCCCTGCGAAAACCGTACCAAGCAGAGATATAAAAATCATATTTCTGCGATCCGAGCAGACCCAGCTTCGCTGTGGTGCCTGTTGCAAAACTCTCGGATGTCCAGAACCTGAGATATGATTTGCGCCCAAATGGACGGTCATATCGCATAGATGTTTGATGTTTTCTTGATGGGCTCATTACGCTGGGAAACATGATACCACTGATGAGTCCATACCAGCTTCTCCCATAAAGTTATAGCTAATCTAAGTTTTGTAGCCAAAACATAACTTGGATAAGAGAGGTGGGATCAACCCAGAATGCACCTCTCTGTGATGTCACATAGGAAAGTCTATAAGGCATTCCCTGGCAGAACCAGCTCAGAACAGCTCAAGTCGTCGTGCTGACAAGAACTCCAGATGAATGGAGACGTGTGGCTCCTCCCCCCTTAAAGCCGCATGGTCTGCCTAAGGAACAATATGGAACTGTGAGTGTAATCTCTTTGTTTTCTCCACTTTTATTTTATACCTGTACTGTACATATTTTATGTCTCAATTTTATAGCAACTTTTATCTGTAATCACTGTCCTCTTTCGGATAATAAATGAAATTATTTAGATCTGTCTCCATGCTCTAAGAATCGAACTATACGCCTTTGATAGATAATCGCTACTAATTCAAGGGGTTTGCCACGGACCCTCTTAATTTAACACTGTGAATTAAGTAACCGTGACTGGTGGCAGCGCGTTGTGTATGGCTATTACGGCTGGCTGGCAGTCTAGAAGGGTCTTATATTGCTGAGTAAGGGGCTTCAGCCACAGCATTGATAATTCCCTTACTGCAGAAGCCTAATTGCCGGTTCACAACAGGCAGCCCGTCCGGCGACTAATTATCCTAGGTGCAGTTCCCTGACTGACCTGAGGGTAAGGGGGGCGCCGGAGAGCTGCGAGTTCCAAAGTGGAACTGAGAAACTGGGATATACATAAATCCCCGCAGTACTTGGAAGATTGATAGCAGTGGTGGGGCATCCAAATTAAACTCCCCCTGCGGCAAATTGTAGAGCGAGATTAGCTTGCTGGATATTTTTGTCACATGGTGCCGGTGGTGGGATAACTAAGATAAGCCCCAACGGTGCCTGTGATAGCCGTGTGCCGGCATTGTGCCACGTCCCTCCGTCCGCTGATCCACCCGGGTCAGTGGTGGGATTGTGACATAGTGGTGACACAGGGTCCGCTGTCCGTCGCGTTTTGGTGGCAGCGGGACCCCCGTTAGTGTCGCCCGTAAGTAGACGAACGGCGGTGGGCTGTTCGTCACAATGAGGACAATACAGTTGTCAATATGTGAAGAGTTATGTGAGTAATGACATTAGTTAAAAGGGACATGGAGATTTATGGACTGTAATGGGGTTTGGTGAAATACTAAATATTGTCATTTTGTGTTATCACTTTGTTTAGTATTCTAGAATACATGTCTCTCCCTGCAGTATGAGGTTATCATGTATACACCTTTTGCCGCTCTATGTAGTTTGTTTGTCTAACCATATATATATATATATAAAAAGCCCAAATGAGGTCCTCCATATATTCAGAAGTAGAAATCAACAACATAGCCTACAAGAGTTACTCCCATAAACAACATTTCAGTATGAAATATATCTGTATTTCAACAAAACACATAAAAAAATGTAAAAAGAAGAGATTATGCAGAGAGAAATCATCAGGTATGTATATAAAACGAATCTAATCTGTCCCAAAATGTAGTTTAGAAAAATCCTTTACATACAGTCATATGTAAAAGTTTGGGCACCCCTATTAATGTTAACCTTTTTTCTTTATAACAATTTTGGTTTTTGCAACAGCTATTTCCGTTTCATACATCTAATAACTGATGGACTCAGTTATATTTCTGGATTCAAATGAGGTTTATTGCACTAACAGAAAATGTGCAATCTGCATTTAAACAAAATTTGACCGGTGCAAAAGTATGGGCCCCCTTATCATTTTCTTGATTTGAACACTCCTAACTACTTTTTACTGACTTCCTGAAGCACTAAATTGGTTTTGTAACCTCATTGAGCTTTGAACTTCATAGCCAGGTGTATCAAATCATGAGAAAAGGTATTTAAGGTGGCCACTTGCAAGTAGTTCTCCTATTTGATTCTCCTATGAAGAGTGGCATCATGGGCTCCTCAAAACAACTCTCAAATGATCTGAAAACAAAGATTATTCAACATAGCTTTTCAGGGGAAGGATACAAAAAGTTGTCTCAGAGATTTAACCTGTCAGTTTCCACTGTGAGGAACATAGTAAGGAAATGGAAGAACACAGGTACAGTTCTTGTTAAGCCCAGAAGTGGCAGGCCAAGAAAAATATCAGAAAGGCAGAGAAGAAGAATGGTGAGAAGAGTCAAGGACAATCCACAGACCACCTCCAAAGACCTGCAGCATCATCTTGCTGCAGATGGTGTCACTGTGCATCGGTCAACAATACAGCGCACTTTGCACAAGGAGAAGCTGTATGGGAGAGTGATGCGAAAGAAGCCGTTTCTGCAAGCACGCCACAAACAGAGTCGCCTGAGGTCTGCAAAAGCACATTTGGACAAGCCAGTTACATTTTGGAAGAAGGTCCTGTGAACTGATGAAACAAAGATTGAGTTGTTTGGTCATACAAAAAGGCGTTATGCATGCGCTGTATTGTTGACCGATGCACAGTGACACCATCTGCAGCAAGATGATGCTGCAGGTCTTTGGAGGTGGTCTGTGGATTGTCCTTGACTCTTCTCACCATTCTTCTTCTCTGCCTTTCTGATATTTTTCTTGGCCTGCCACTTCTGGGCTTAACAAGAACTGTACCTGTGTTCTTCCATTTCCTTACTATGTTCCTCACAGTGGAAACTGACAGGTTAAATCTCTGAGACATCTTTTTGTATCCTTCCACTGAAAAGCTATGTTGAATAATCTTTGTTTTCAGATCATTTGAGAGTTGTTTTGAGGAGCCCATGATGCCACTCTTCATAGGAGAATCAAATAGGAGAACTACTTGCAAGTGGCCACCTTAAATACCTTTTCTCATGATTTGATACACCTGGCTATGAAGTTCAAAGCTCAATGAGGTTACAAAACCAATTTAGTGCTTCAGGAAGTCAGTAAAAAGTAGTTAGGAGTGTTCAAATCAAGAAAATGATAAGGGTGCCCATACTTTTGCACCGGTCAAATTTTGTTTAAATGCAGATTGCACATTTTCTGTTAGTACAATAAACCTCATTTGAATCCAGAAATATAACTGAGTCCATCAGTTATTAGATATAAGAAACTGAAATACCTGTTACAAAAACCAAAATTGTTATAAAGAAAAAAGGTTAACATTAATAGGGGTGCCCAAACTTTTACATATGACTGTATATATAATTGTAAGTGGAAAGTCCATATGGAAGAAGTATAACAATTATATCGCTTATCATCCTATATCATTACATATCTCAGGTGTAAGGTCTCCGCCGAATTGTAAATAGCAATTCACAATAAACCCAGATACAAAGAATATATAGAACGGGTTTACAATCCACACAGGAATAAATATTACATTGTAGACTCATAAAGTGACAGTGCTCATGGAAACATTCAAAAAATAGTACAAACAATGAATGTTATAAAGCCGATTCCATAGGGCATGTGTGGCATTATGGGCATGACACGGTCACGGCTTCACATGGAGTCTTCATTGCTGGTGCATAAATCCAGAAGCAGCAGAACGGGGCAAACTGCACATTACACGCGTTTCTCTTGTAGAAACCCCTTTCTGAGGAAGCATTACAAGCGAAACGTGCTTAAAAGAGCGCCTCTGGGTAATGGAATCCTCTCTATAGATCGGTCTTGTCTGTGTGTGCCTCTTTGGTATGTGGACATTGTGGGGTTCGCCACGTTCCCCTGCTTCTGGATTTGTGCACTAGCAATGAAGACTCTATGTGAAGCAGTGACCGGGTCACAATACTATTTTGTCTTCACACTCACTCCCTGTGATTGTGTGGATGTGTTTGGCCTAAGAGAGACAATCAGCAAGTGGGTTATAAATTAGATATAAATATAATATATATGATCAAATATATTGTATTTCCCCCTTCTTTCTCTCCCATAAGAAGATTCTTGCCGGTAGAATCAGCGCGGATGAGCTCCTACTGTGCTCTCTCCCTGGCCACAATTCCCCATCTTACTTCCATCCTCACCCTTTCCCCCTAGTCATCTTTTCCCATCTAGATATATATCTACCATCCGACTATAGTGATAAGCTATCTGCAGATTAATGATATACTATATTGGTCTGTGTTCCTGGAGCTTCTGCTCCACTAGATACCATTGATAAGATACATGGTGCCTCACATCCAGTATTTATGGTGAATAACATATATTATTATGGGCAGTTGTTCTTTCAGATCGGTAGATTTAACATATGTCAAACTAAAAAGCGGGTCTGTAATATCCCGAAATTTCAAAGGTTCTGGTTACAATCGATAACTTCCTTGTCAATTCCTGAACCTGGTGGGAAAATTATATTTCCACCTTATTAAAACCAAGCCAGGTATATATTGAGCCTAATATGAAAAACTTACCCATCAGCATTTTCTCTTTTCTTCTTTTTTCCATAAATTCCTTGATATTCCTGATTTCTAGTTTTTTAACAGGATATCGGGGCCCATATGTCCTGGAACCCATGTTTCTCTCTGTGTCCTAGTACACTGTGCTTCTGGTCTCCGGCCCATACTGCTATTAGTGAGCAGAACGGAATCCCAAAATATTGGACTCCGTTCACCTCAATTTCTGAAGTGATGCAGCGTTCGGCTCATTCTGCTGATTTACTGCCCTCTGTGCCTGCTCCTCACGCTGTGAAGTTTGAGCTTATAATTATTTTCATTTAAACAATTAAAATAAAATCTACATAAAATTATCATGGTTAAAATATTTATACATTTAAATAGCCACAAAAATACTCATCAGTACATAAGAAATGATTCAGGCATTTATTCTGGACCTCATAACTTTTAGCCTGGTATCTTACCTCTCTGGTTTTCTGTCCATGACCCTGGTATCTTACCTCTCTGGTTTCCTGTCCATGACCCTAGTATATTACCTCTCTGGTTTTCTGTCCATGACCCTGGTATATTACATTTCTGGTTTCCTGTCCATGACCCTGGTATATTACCTTTCTGGTTTTCTGTCCATGACCCTGGTATATTACATTTCTGGTTTCCTGTCCATGACCCTGGTATATTACCTCTCTGGTTTTCTGTCCATGACCCTGGTATATTACATTTCTGGTTTCCTGTCCATGACCCTGGTATATTACCTTTCTGGTTTTCTGTCCATGACCCTGGTATATTACATTTCTGGTTTCCTGTCCATGACCCTGGTATATTACCTCTCTGGTTTACTGTCCATGACCCTGGTATATTACATTTCTGGTTTCCTGTCCATTACTCTGGTATATTACCTCTCTGGTTTTCTGTCCATGACCCTGGTATATTTCCTCTCTGGTTTCTTGTCCATGACCCTGGTATATTACGTTTCTGGTTTCCTGTCTATGACCCTGGTATATTACCTCTCTGGTTTCCTGTCTATGACCCTGGTATATTACCTCTCTGGTTTACTGTCCACGACCCTGGTATATTACCTCTGGTTTTCTGTCCATGAACCTGGTATCTTACCTCTCTGGTTTGCTGTCCATGACCCTGGTATCTTACCTCACTGGTTTCCTGTCCGTGACCCTGTTATATTACCTTTCTTGTTTCCTGTCCATGATCCTGATATCCCACCTCTCTGGTTTCCTGTCCATGACCCTAGTATATTACCTCTCTGGTTTTCTGTTCATGACCCTGATATATTACGTTTCTAGGCTCCTGTCCATGACCCTCCATGACCCTGGTATATTACCTCTCTGGTTTCCTGTCCATGACCCTAGTATATTACCTCTCTGGTTTTCTGTCCATGACCCTGGTATATTACATTTCTGGTTTCCTGTCCATGACCCTGGTATATTACCTCTCTGGTTTTCTGTCCATGACCCTGGTATATTACATTTCTGGTTTCCTGTCCATGACCCTGGTATATTACCTTTCTGGTTTTCTGTCCTTGACCCTGGTATATTACATTTCTGGTTTCCTGTCCATGACCCTGGTATATAACCTTTCTGGTTTTCTGTCCATGACCCTGGTATATTACCTCTCTGGTTTTCTGTCCATGACCCTGGTATATTACATTTCTGGTTTTCAGTCCATGACCCTGGCATATTACCTTTCTGGTTTTCTGTCCATGACCCTGGTATATTACATTTCTGGTTTCCTGTCCATTACTCTGGTTTATTACCTCTCTGGTTTTCTGTCCATGACCCTGGTATATTTCCTCTCTGGTTTCTTGTCCATGACCCTGGTATATTACGTTTCTGGTTTCCTGTCTATGACCCTGGTATATTACCTCTCTGGTTTCCTGTCTATGACCCTGGTATATTACCTCTCTGGTTTACTGTCCACGACCCTGGTATATTACCTCTGGTTTTCTGTCCATGAACCTGGTATCTTACCTCTCTGGTTTGCTGTCCATGACCCTGGTATCTTACCTCACTGGTTTCCTGTCCGTGACCCTGTTATATTACCTTTCTTGTTTCCTGTCCATGATCCTGATATCCCACCTCTCTGGTTTCCTGTCCATGACCCTAGTATATTACCTCTCTGGTTTTCTGTTCATGACCCTGATATATTACGTTTCTAGGCTCCTGTCCATGACCCTCCATGACCCTGGTATATTACCTCTCTGGTTTCCTGTCCATGACCCTAGTATATTACCTCTCTGGTTTTCTGTCCATGACCCTGGTATATTACATTTCTGGTTTCCTGTCCATGACCCTGGTATATTACCTCTCTGGTTTTCTGTCCATGACCCTGGTATATTACATTTCTGGTTTCCTGTCCATGACCCTGGTATATTACCTTTCTGGTTTTCTGTCCTTGACCCTGGTATATTACATTTCTGGTTTCCTGTCCATGACCCTGGTATATAACCTTTCTGGTTTTCTGTCCATGACCCTGGTATATTACCTCTCTGGTTTTCTGTCCATGACCCTGGTATATTACATTTCTGGTTTTCAGTCCATGACCCTGGCATATTACCTTTCTGGTTTTCTGTCCATGACCCTGGTATATTACATTTCTGGTTTCCTGTCCATTACTCTGGTTTATTACCTCTCTGGTTTTCTGTCCATGACCCTGGTATATTTCCTCTCTGGTTTCTTGTCCATGACCCTGGTATATTACGTTTCTGGTTTCCTGTCTATGACCCTGGTATATTACCTCTCTGGTTTCCTGTCTATGACCCTGGTATATTACCTCTCTGGTTTACTGTCCACGACCCTGGTATATTACCTCTGGTTTTCTGTCCATGAACCTGGTATCTTACCTCTCTGGTTTGCTGTCCATGACCCTGGTATCTTACCTCACTGGTTTCCTGTCCGTGACCCTGGTATATTACCTTTCTTGTTTCCTGTCCATGATCCTGATATCCCACCTCTCTGGATTCCTGTCCACGACCCTGGTATGTTACCTCTCTGGTTTCCTGTCCACGACCCTGGTATATTACCTCTCTGGTTTACTGTTCATGCTGTTGTGAGCAGAATGAATTCCCACATTATTGAATTGAGTTGATTTTACTCTTTGAGCTCGGCACTATGGGGAATTCCATCCCAGAGCTTCCATCTAATATGGCGATCGGCTCTTTCTTTTTCTCCGTTCTCGGTGCCTGCTCTGCAGGCAGTGAAGTAAGAGCTCACTATGCTTTTTATTCAAATAGGTATTTTTGCTGAATTTTATTAAATGTTAACTAAAATGAACATGGATATAAATATTTATAAGTGCGCTAAAACACATATCAGGAACTTCCGGTGTGACAAGAGGTCTGTAAACCAGCTTCTCTCAGTGAGATTACTGGGACCTATTCAACCTTGCGACTGGCTAATTGCCTGTCAGTGAGACTCTCCAGACATCTCCATCGGCGCATGGAGAGATTTATTAACAGAAGCGGGTCCCGGAAAAGTTTAAATCCCCACACACCACTAGAAGCGTGCAACAAGATGGCGCCCGACACTCCAAAAGCAAAGAAATCTAGTAAGTCCTCGGGCACAGCACCGCATACGATACAGACGGGGGAGGAAGAGGGGGAACTACCAGCAGGACTTAATATACCATATAAAGCTCTGGCTGCAGAGGAGGCTAAAATATTGGCACCAGACATAAAAAAGACTTGAACAAACAGTTTCTGCATCATTGCAGCAGCCGCAGGCTTCCATCACCCAGCGGTCTGAAAGGCTTGATATAGCTGAGCACAGATTGAGTGCAGCAGAGGATGAACTTCAGAATATACAACTAAAGCTGAGGAAAGCCACAAAATTGAGCCTGCAATTGTCTGAAAAAGTAAATGATCTAGAAAACAGATCGAGGAGAAACAATCTAAGGATAATACGTCTCCCAGAATCTATCCCCCCTACTCATTTAATGAAGATTTGTATGGAGGAACTTCCCAGATCGTTGGGGATAGAAAACAGTATGAAAGTAGAAAGAGCCCCCAGAGTGGGTCCACCTCTGCCCCAGCAGCACAATTCTCCCTCTCCTTCTAGTAGAGCAAGACCGGTAATTGTGAAATATCTGGACTTTGTGGCTAAATCTGTCCTTCTACAACATTACAGAAAAAAAGTCGACTCGGATCACTATTAGAGGCTACAAAGGTTTATTATTCAACGATTATTCCGTAGAAGTCACAAAGAAAAGGAGAGCATTTAGTGATCTGTGTACTGCAGTAGCTTAGCTACCGGGGGGGGGCAGAGGGGGCGGTGGCCCCGGGCCCCGCGCTCTGATGGGGCCCACCCGAGCTATGCTATGTAACTATATCGGCGTGCAGATTGTGCCGATACAATTCCATGCTGCAGCAGGGAGTGAGTCATGTGACCGCTCTTCTGCAGAGGAGAGGGGAGGTGACTCACTCAATCCTGGCTGAGCGCGCTCTCCTTGAAAGCTCCCTGCTGCAGAGAAGTCATCAGCTCCAGCAGCAGCCTGGACGCAGGGGGCTCTGCCTCTGCCTGTGAGCTGAGTTCACTGTCTGCTCTGCACTTGATTGCTTCTGACTGAGAGGAGCCTGACAGCTGAGGAGCCGCTGCTCCAGGACCAGTGGACACTGCACACAGCATGGGGATTGATGAGTATCTATGGTAATTACTATTTGAAGTGTCTAATCTGTTGCTTTGGATATATACATACAACTTACTGCTATTTGGGTGTAATATTCATTACATGATGCTCTCCTTACGTGTTACATAATTTTCAGGCACTTTGCAGCGGTCACTGATGCGCTATATGGCGATGCTTTGTCTTGGCCTGGGAATTTACTGCACTTTGGGACTGAGAGAAAACCAGGAAAAGTGCAAACTAGAGATCGCACTGCTGGCTGCAGGCAATGAGCTGTGCAGAGAGAGCGGCGCATCCTCCCTGGCAGGCAGAGGGAGGGTTAAACCAGTGTATCACCTTATCTCGCTGTTTGTGCTGGCGTGTAATTATTAACCTACCCGTTACCAGGCTGACCGCGAGTCCTAGAGGATTAGGAGATGTGCACACGTTGTGGATTACTCTGCGGATTTTTACGCGCGGATTTGGCCAAATCCACAGGTAAATCCACAGGTTAAATGACCAGCGTTTTACCTGCGGATTTAGTGCAGATTTTGTGCGGATTTCCCCTGCGTTTTTACACCTGCAGATTCCGCACAAAGAATTGACATATTGCAGATTTAAATCCGCAGAAAATCCGCAGCGTGTGCACTGTGTTCTTCATTTCTCATAGACTGTACTGTACAACGCAGCAGAAACTGCTGATCCGCAGGACCAAGTCCACTGCAGATCCGCAGCAGAATCCGCATCGTGTGCACACAGCCTAACTAGTGTTTGCTGCTCCTACTGGGAAGTGAAGTCTGGCACTTGTAGTGCCACAGCAGCAGTTAGTGCTTGGTGACAAATAGCTGTGGAATAGTGTTTTTCTATGCAGCGATTGTTAGTGGCATGGACATGTTACTAGTGTGATATATTAGTATCAGTAATGCAGGTGACTTATCGCTAATCCTACAATGTGGGGAGCTACAGGGGGGAGGGAGGTCACCCCGGGACCAGCGCTCTGAGGGGACCCACCCACAGCACGCCGATAGTGTTACATTCTGCGGCAGATCAGGCAGAATCGATCTCCCTGCTCTGCCACCTGGCCGCTATGGGGCCCGTGAGCAGGCGCTAGGGCCCTGCGCCAGCAGTGGGTCCCCACCTGTCATTGCAAAATCAACTGTGTTGGCTGGAGGCCATTTCAGCTGACTGCATTGATGAGAGAAGGAGCATTACGCTTCCTCTCCCATCATCCCCCTCTCATCAGCTTCTGATGTCACTAACGCCAACACTGACAGGGGGTCGCGAAGACGTCACTACTCGGAGCCTACAGTCCGGAGATGTGCGGGAGCTCGCAGCAGGGAAGAAACCAGGAGGAAAGGTGAGTTTTGGATTTATTTTTTATGAGGCTGCCTATGGGGTGCATTATATAAAGGGCTGCATTATTCTATAGGGTCTGCCTATGGGGAGTGCATTATACTATATTGAGGACTATAGTGAACTTGTCTGGCACATTATACTATATGGAGGCTATCTAGCGGGCCATCATACAGTGTGGAGATTACAGTGTTGGAGCTATCAAACAATTTGGGGAATACTAAGCGGTCAGTGTATATACAGTGAGGGGGGATTAGACTGTGTATAAGAGAGCATCATACAGTGTATAGGGGAGCATCATACTGTGTATAGGGGAGCATCATACAGTGTATAGGGGAGCATCATACAGTGTATAGGGGAGCATCATACAGTGTATAGGGGAGCATCATACTGTGTATAGGGGAGCATCATACAGTGTATAGGGGAGCATCATACTGTGTATAGGGGAGCATCATACAGTGTATAGGGGAGCATCATACAGTGTATAGGGGAGCATCATACAGTGTATAGGGGAGCATCATACAGTGTATAGGGGAGCATCATACTGTGTATAGGGGAGCATCATACAGTGTATAGGGGAGCATCATACAGTGTATAGGGGAGCATCATACAGTGTATAGGGGAGCATCATACTGTGTATAGGGGAGCATCATACAGTGTATAGGGGAGCATCATACTGTGTATAGGGGAGCATCATACAGTGTATAGGGGAGCATCATACAGTGTATAGGGGAGCATCATACAGTGTATAGGGGAGCATCATACAGTGTATAGGGGAGCATCATACTGTGTATAGGGGAGCATCATACAGTGTATAGGGGAGCATCATACAGTGTATAGGGGAGCATCATACTGTGTATAGGGGAGCATCATACAGTGTATAGGGGAGCATCATACAGTGTATAGGAGAGCATCATACAGTGTATAGGGGAGCATCATACAGTGTATAGGGGAGCATCATACAGTGTATAGGGGAGCATCATACTGTGTATAGGGGAGCATCATACAGTGTATAGGGGAGCATCATACTGTGTATAGGGGAGCATCATACTGTGTATAGGGGAGCATCATACTGTGTATAGGGGAGCATCATACAGTGTATAGGGGAGCATCATACAGTGTATAGGGGAGCATCATACAGTGTATAGGGGAGCATCATACTGTGTATAGGGGAGCATCATACAGTGTATAGGGGAGCATCATACTGTGTATAGGGGAGCATCATACTGTGTATAGGGGAGCATCATACAGTGTATAGGGGAGCATCATACTGTGTATAGGGGAGCATCATACAGTGTATAGGGGAGCATCATACAGTGTATAGGGGAGCATCATACAGTGTATAGGGGAGCATCATACAGTGTATAGGGGAGCATCATACTGTGTGTAGGGGAGCATCATACAGTGTATAGGGGAGCATCATACTGTGTATAGGGGAGCATCATACAGTGTATAGGGGAGCATCACACAGTGTATAGGGGAGCATCACACAGTGTATAGGGGAGCATCACACAGTGTATAGGGGAGCATCATACTGTGTATAGGGGAGCATCATACAGTGTATAGGGGAGCATCATACAGTGTATAGGGGAGCATCATACTGTGTATAGGGGAGCATCATACAGTGTATAGGGGAGCATCATACAGTGTATAGGAGAGCATCATACAGTGTATAGGGGAGCATCATACAGTGTATAGGGGAGCATCATACAGTGTATAGGGGAGCATCATACTGTGTATAGGGGAGCATCATACAGTGTATAGGGGAGCATCATACTGTGTATAGGGGAGCATCATACAGTGTATAGGGGAGCATCATACAGTGTATAGGGGAGCATCATACTGTGTATAGGGGAGCATCATACAGTGTATAGGGGAGCATCATACAGTGTATAGGGGAGCATCATACAGTGTATAGGGGAGCATCATACAGTGTATAGGGGAGCATCATACTGTGTGTAGGGGAGCATCATACTGTGTATAGGGGAGCATCATACTGTGTATAGGGGAGCATCATACTGTGTATAGGGGATCATCATACAGTGTATAGGGGAGCATCATACAGTGTATAGGGGAGCATCATACTGTGTATAGGGGAGCATCATACAGTGTATAGGGGAGCATCATACAGTGTATAGGGGAGCATCATACAGTATATAGGGGAGCATCATACAGTGTATAGGGGAGCATCATACTGTGTATAGGGGAGCATCATACAGTGTATAGGGGAGCATCATACAGTGTATAGGGGAGCATCATACAGTGTATAGGGGAGCATCATACAGTATATAGGGGAGCATCATACAGTGTATAGGGGAGCATCATACTGTGTATAGGGGAGCATCATACAGTGTGTAGGGGAGCATCATACTGTGTATAGGGGAGCATCATACAGTGTGTAGGGGAGCATCATACTGTGTGTAGGGGAGCATCATACTGTGTATAGGGGAGCATCATACTGTGTATAGGGGGGCATCATACTGTGTATAGGGGATCATCATACAGTGTATAGGGAGCATCATACAGTGTATAGGGGAGCATCATACAGTGTATAGGGGAGCATCATACTGTGTATAGGGGAGCATCATACTGTGTATAGGGGAGCATCATACAGTGTATAGGGAGCATCATACAGTGTATAGGGGAGCATCATACTGTGTATAGGGGAGCATCATACTGTGTATAGGGGAGCATCATACAGTGTATAGGGGAGCATCATACTGTGTATAGGGGAGCATCATACAGTGTATAGGGGAGCATCATACAGTGTATAGGGGAGCATCATACAGTATATAGGGGAGCATCATACAGTGTATAGGGGAGCATCATACTGTGTATAGGGGAGCATCATACAGTGTGTAGGGGAGCATCATACTGTGTATAGGGGAGCATCATACAGTGTGTAGGGGAGCATCATACTGTGTGTAGGGGAGCATCATACTGTGTATAGGGGAGCATCATACTGTGTATAGGGGAGCATCATACTGTGTATAGGGGAGCATCATACAGTGTATAGGGAGCATCATACAGTGTATAGGGGAGCATCATACAGTGTATAGGGGAGCATCATACAGTGTATAGGGGAGCATCATACAGTGTATAGGGGAGCATCATACTGTGTATAGGGGAGCATCATACAGTGTATAGGGAAGCATCATACTATGTATAGGGGAGCATCATACAGTGTAGGGGAGCATCATACAGTGTATAGGGGAGCATCATACAGTGTATAGGGGAGCATCATACAGTGTACAGGGGAGCATCATACTGTGTATAGGGGAGCATCATACAGTGTATAGGGGAGCATCATACTGTGTATAGGGGAGCATCATACAGTGTATAGGGGAGCATCATACAGTGTATAGGGGAGCATCATACAGTGCATAGGGGAGCATCATACTGTGCATAGGGGAGCATCATACTGTGTATAGGGGAGCATCATACAGTGTATAGGGGAGCATCATACAGTGTATATGGGAGCATCATACTGTGTATAGGGGAGCATCATACTGTGTATAGGGGAGCATCATACAGTGTATAGGGGAGCATCATACAGTGTATAGGGGAGAATCATACTGTGTATAGGGGAGCATCATACAGTGTATAGGGGAGCATCATACAGTGTATAGGGGAGCATCATACTGTGTATAGGGGAGCATCATACAGTGTATAGGGGAGCATCATACAGTGTATAGGGGAGCATCATACAGTGTATAGGGGAGCATCATACAGTGTATAGGGGAGCATCATACTGTGTGTAGGGGAGCATCATACTGTGTATAGGGGATCATCATACATTGTATAGGGAGCATCATACAGTGTATAGGGGAGCATCATACTGTGTATAGGGGAGCATCATACTGTGTATAGGGGAGCATCATACAGTGTATAGGGGAGCATCATACAGTGTATAGGGGAGCATCATACTGTGTATAGGGGAGCATCATACAGTGTATAGGGGAGCATCATACAGTGTATAGGGGAGCATCATACAGTATATAGGGGAGCATCATACAGTGTATAGGGGAGCATCATACTGTGTATAGGGGAGCATCATACAGTGTGTAGGGGAGCATCATACTGTGTATAGGGGAGCATCATACTGTGTATAGGGGAGCATCATACAGTGTATAGGGGAGCATCATACAGTGTATAGGGGAGCATCATACAGTGTATAGGGGAGCATCATACAGTGTATAGGGGAGCATCATACTGTGTATAGGGGAGCATCATACTGTGTATAGGGGATCATCATACAGTGTATAGGGAGCATCATACAGTGTATAGGGGAGCATCATACTGTGTATAGGGGAGCATCATACTGTGTATAGGGGAGCATCATACTGTGTATAGGGGATCATCATACAGTGTATAGGGGAGCATCATACAGTGTATAGGGGAGCATCATACAGTGTATAGGGGAGCATCATACTGTGTATAGGGGAGCATCATACTGTGTATAGGGGAGCATCATACAGTGTATAGGGGAGCATCATACAGTGTATAGGGGAGCATCATACTGTGTATAGGGGAGCATCATACTGTGTATAGGGGAGCATCATACAGTGTATAGGGAGCATCATACAGTGTATAGGGGAGCATCATACTGTGTATAGGGGAGCATCATACTGTGTATAGGGGAGCATCATACAGTGTATAGGGGAGCATCATACTGTGTATAGGGGAGCATCATACAGTGTATAGGGGAGCATCATACAGTGTATAGGGGAGCATCATACAGTGTATAGGGGAGCATCATACTGTGTATAGGGGAGCATCATACAGTGTGTAGGGGAGCATCATACTGTGTATAGGGGAGCATCATACAGTGTGTAGGGGAGCATCATACTGTGTGTGGGGGAGCATCATACTGTGTATAGGGGAGCATCATACTGTGTATAGGGGAGCATCATACTGTGTATAGGGGATCATCATACAGTGTATAGGGAGCATCATACAGTGTATAGGGGAGCATCATACAGTGTATAGGGGAGCATCATACAGTGTATAGGGGAGCATCATACAGTGTATAGGGGAGCATCATACTGTGTATAGGGGAGCATCATACAGTGTATAGGGAAGCATCATACTATGTATAGGGGAGCATCATACAGTGTAGGGGAGCATCATACAGTGTATAGGGGAGCATCATACAGTGTACAGGGGAGCATCATACTGTGTATAGGGGAGCATCATACAGTGTATAGGGTAGCATCATACTGTGTATAGGGGAGCATCATACAGTGTATAGGGGAGCATCATACAGTGTATAGGGGAGCATCATACAGTGTATAGGGGAGCATCATACTGTGCATAGGGGAACATCATACTGTGTATAGGGGAGCATCATACTGTGTATAGGGGAGCATCATACAGTGTATAGGGGAGCATCATACAGTGTATATGGGAGCATCATACTGTGTATAGGGGAGCATCATACTGTGTATAGGGGAGCATCATACAGTGTATAGGGGAGCATCATACAGTGTATAGGGGAGCATCATACTGTGTATAGGGGAGCATCATACAGTGTATAGGGGAGCATCATACAGTGTATAGGGGAGCATCATACTGTGTATAGGGGAGCATCATACAGTGTATAGGGGAGCATCATACAGTGTATAGGGGAGCATCATACAGTGTATAGGGGAGCATCATACAGTGTATAGGGGAGCATCATACTGTGTGTAGGGGAGCATCATACTGTGTATAGGGGAGCATCATACTGTGTATAGGGGAGCATCATACTGTGTATAGGGGATCATCATACAGTGTATAGGGAGCATCATACAGTGTATAGGGGAGCATCATACTGTGTATAGGGGAGCATCATACTGTGTATAGGGGAGCATCATACTGTGTATAGGGGAGCATCATACAGTGTATAGGGGAGCATCATACAGTGTATAGGGGAGCATCATACAGTATATAGGGGGGCATCATACAGTGTATAGGGGAGCATCATACTGTGTATAGGGGAGCATCATACAGTGTGTAGGGGAGCATCATACTGTGTATAGGGGAGCATCATACAGTGTATAGGGGAGCATCATACAGTGTGTAGGGGAGCATCATACTGTGTGTAGGGGAGCATCATACTGTGTATAGGGGAGCATCATACTGTGTAGGGGAGCATCATACAGTGTATAGGGAAGCATCATACAGTGTATAGGGGAGCATCATACTGTGTATAGGGGAGCATCATACAGTGTGTAGGGGAGCATCATACTGTGTGTAGGGGAGCATCATACTGTGTATAGGGGAGCATCATACTGTGTATAGGGGAGCATCATACAGTGTGTAGGGGAGCATCATACTGTGTGTAGGGGAGCATCATACTGTGTATAGGGGAGCATCATACAGTGTATAGGGGAGCATCATACAGTGTATAGGGGAGCATCATACTGTGTATAGGGGAGCATCATACAGTGTATAGGGGAGCATCATACTGTGTATAGGGGAGCATCATACAGTGTATAGGGGAGCATCATACAGTGTATAGGGGAGCATCATACAGTGTATAGGGGAGCATCATACTGTGTATAGGGGAGCATCATACAGTGTATAGGGGAGCATCATACTGTGTATAGGGGAGCATCATACAGTGTATAGGGGAGCATCATACAGTGTATAGGGGAGCATCATACAGTGTATAGGGGAGCATCATACTGTGTGTAGGGGAGCATCATACTGTGTATAGGGGAGCATCATACTGTGTATAGGGGAGCATCATACTGTGTATAGGGGATCATCATACAGTGTATAGGGAGCATCATACAGTGTATAGGGGAGCATCATACTGTGTATAGGGGAGCATCATACAGTGTATAGGGGAGCATCATACTGTGTATAGGGGAGCATCATACATTGTATAGGGGAGCATCATACAGTGTATAGGGGAGCATCATACAGTATATAGGGGAGCATCATACAGTGTATAGGGGAGCATCATACTGTGTATAGGGGAGGATCATACAGTGTGTAGGGGAGCATCATACTGTGTATAGGGGAGCATCATACAGTGTATAGGGGAGCATCATACAGTGTATAGGGGAGCATCATACTGTGTATAGGGGAGCATCATACAGTGTGTAGGGGAGCATCATACTATGTATAGGGGAGCATCATACAGTGTAGGGGAGCATCATACAGTGTATAGGGGAGCATCATACAGTGTATAGGGGAGCATCATACAGTGTATAGGGGAGCATCATACTGTGTATAGGGGAGCATCATACAGTGTATAGGGGAGCATCATACAGTGTATAGGGGAGCATCATACTGTGTATAGGGGAGCATCATACAGTGTATAGGGGAGCATCATACTGTGTATAGGGGAGCATCATACTGTGTATAGGGAAGCATCATACAGTGTATAGGGGAGCATCATACTGTGTGTAGGGGAGCATCATACTATGTATAGGGGAGCATCATACAGTGTAGGGGAGCATCATACAGTGTATAGGGGAGCATCATACAGTGTATAGGGGAGCATCATACAGTGTATAGGGGAGCATCATACTGTGTATAGGGGAGCATCATACAGTGTATAGGGGAGCATCATACAGTGTATAGGGGAGCATCATACAGTGTATAGGGGAGCATCATACTGTGTATAGGGGAGCATCATACAGTGTGTAGGGGAGCATCATACTATGTATAGGGGAGCATCATACAGTGTAGGGGAGCATCATACAGTGTATAGGGGAGCATCATACAGTGTATAGGGGAGCATCATACAGTGTATAGGGGAGCATCATACTGTGTATAGGGGAGCATCATACAGTGTATAGGGGAGCATCATACTGTGTATAGGGGAGCATCATACAGTGTATAGGGGAGCATCATACTGTGTATAGGGGAGCATCATACAGTGTATAGGGGAGCATCATACTGTGTATAGGGGAGCATCATACTGTGTATAGGGGAGCATCATACTGTGTATAGGGGAGCATCATACTGTGTATAGGGGAGCATCATACAGTGTATAGGGGAGCATCATACAGTGTATAGGGGAGCATCATACTGTGTATAGGGGAGCATCATACAGTGTATAGGGGAGCATCATACAGTGTATAGGGGAGCATCATACAGTGTATAGGGGAGCATCATACAGTGTATAGGGGAGCATCATACAGTGTATAGGGAAGCATCATACAGTGTATAGGGGAGCATCATACTGTGTATAGGGGAGCATCATACAGTGTATAGGGGAGCATCATACAGTGTATAGGGGAGCATCATACAGTGTATAGGGGAGCATCATACTGTGTATAGGGGAGCATCATACAGTGTATAGGGGAGCATCATACTGTGTATAGGGGAGCATCATACAGTGTATAGGGGAGCATCATACAGTGTGTAGGGGAGCATCATACTGTGTATAGGGGAGCATCATACAGTGTGTAGGGGAGCATCATACTGTGTGTAGGGGAGCATCATACTGTGTGTAGGGGAGCATCATACTGTATAGGGGAGCATCATACTGTGTATAGGGGATCATCATACAGTGTATAGGGAGCATCATACAGTGTATAGGGGAGCATCATACTGTGTATAGGGGAGCATCATACTGTGTATAGGGGAGCATCATACAGTGTATAGGGGAGCATCATACAGTTTATAGGGGAGCATCATACTGTGTATAGGGGAGCATCATACAGTGTGTAGGGGAGCATCATACTGTGTATAGGGGAGCATCATACAGTGTGTAGGGGAGCATCATACTGTGTGTAGGGGAGCATCATACTGTGTATAGGGGAGCATCATACTGTGTATAGGGAGCATCATACTGTGTATAGGGGATCATCATACAGTGTATAGGGAGCATCATACAGTGTATAGGGGAGCATCATACAGTGTATAGGGGAGCATCATACAGTGTATAGGGGAGCATCATACTGTGTATAGGGGAGCATCATACTGTGTATAGGGGAGCATCATACTGTGTATAGGGGAGCATCATACAGTGTATAGGGGAGCATCATACAGTGTATAGGGGAGCATCATACTGTGTATAGGGGAGCATCATACAGTGTGTAGGGTAGCATCATACTATGTATAGGGGAGCATCATACAGTGTAGGGGAGCATCATACAGTGTATAGGGGAGCATCATACTGTGTATAGGGGAGCATCATACAGTGTGTAGGGGAGCATCATACTGTGTATAGGGGAGCATCATACAGTGTAGGGGAGCATCATACAGTGTATAGGGGAGCATCATACAGTGTATAGGGGAGCATCATACTGTGTATAGGGGAGCATCATACAGTGTATAGGGGAGCATCATACAGTGTATAGGGGAGCATCATACTGTGTATAGGGGAGCATCATACAGTGTATAGGGGAGCATCATACAGTGTATAGGGGAGCATTATACAGTGTATAGGGGAGCATCATACAGTGTATAGGGGAGCATCATACAGTGTATAGGGGAGCATCATACAGTGTATAGGGGAGCATCATACAGTGTGTAGGGGAGCATCATACAGTGTATAGGGGAGCATCATACAGTGTATAGGGGAGCATCATACTGTGTATAGGGGAGCATCATACAGTGTATAGGGGAGCATCATACAGTGTATAGGGGAGCATCATACTGTGTATAGGGGAGCATCATACAGTGTATAGGGGAGCATCATACAGTGTATAGGGGAGCATCATACTGTGTGTAGGGGAGCATCATACTGTGTGTAGGGGAGCATCATACAGTGTATAGGGGAGCATCATACTGTGTGTAGGGGAGCATCATACTGTGTATAGGGGAGCATCATACAGTGTATAGGGGAGCATCATACAGTGTATAGGGGAGCATCATACTGTGTATAGGGGAGCATCATACAGTGTATAGGGAAGCATCATACAGTGTATAGGGGAGCATCATACTGTGTATAGGGGAGCATCATACAGTGTATAGGGGAGCATCATACAGTGTATAGGGGAGCATCATACAGTGTATAGGGGAGCATCATACAGTGTATAGGGGAGCATCATACTGTGTATAGGGGAGCATCATACAGTGTATAGGGGAGCATCATACAGTGTATAGGGGAGCATCATACTGTGTATAGGGGAGCATCATACAGTGTATAGGGGAGCATCATACTGTGTATAGGGGAGCATCATACAGTGTATAGGGGAGCATCATACAGTGTATAGGGGAGCATCATACAGTGTATAGGGGAGCATCATACAGTGTATAGGGGAGCATCATACAGTGTATAGGGGAGCATCATACTGTGTATAGGGGAGCATCATACAGTGTATAGGGGAGCATCATACTGTGTGTAGGGGAGCATCATACTGTGTATAGGGGAGCATCATACTGTGTGTAGGGGAGCATCATACTGTGTATAGGGAGCATCATACAGTGTATAGGGGAGCATCATACAGTGTATAGGGGAGCATCATACAGTGTATAGGGGAGCATCATACAGTGTGTAGGGGAGCATCATACAGTGTATAGGGGAGCATCATACAGTGTATAGGGGAGCATCATACTGTGTATAGGGGAGCATCATACAGTGTATAGGGGAGCATCATACAGTGTATAGGAGAGCATCATACTGTGTATAGGGGAGCATCATACAGTGTATAGGGGAGCATCATACTGTGTATAGGGGAGCATCATACTGTGTATAGGGGAGCATCATACAGTGTATAGTGGAGCATCATACTGTGTATAGGGGAGCATCATACTGTGTATAGGGGAGCATCATACTGTGTATAGGGGAGCATCATACAGTGTATAGGGGAGCATCATACAGTGTATAGGGGAGCATCATACTGTGTATAGGGGAGCATCATACTGTGTATAGGGGAGCATCATACTGTGTATAGGGGAGCTGTACGGGGGGAGACTCATGACATTATTAAATGTAAAGTGGGCACTTATAAGTTATAGGGAACTCAGGTAACTCTGACTGTCAAAGGGGCACAAATGGCGCTATTACTTTCTAGGGGACAAAATATGGGCACTGTTTTCGAGAGTTGCTTTAGAATTTAGAGGGCACAGAGAACCACACAGCAGGTACAGTTAAAGGGACACATACAGCAGCAGCGGCTCAGCATTGGGGTATCAGCAGGGTAAGGAGTTTGTGCAGGTAGGGAGTAGTCCCATTGGTGACAGTGCTGAAAATATGAGACATGAAATGGATCTTTGTTGTAATCTCTGCAGACGAGTACTGGCTGGAAGAAGTTGTCATGTTGGTCTGGGCGAGATGGAAAAGTGAACGATTCCATCAGAAAGAACGTCAGCTGTAAGTCACCATCTGTAACTGTGCTGTGATCTCTTATACGGTATGTTGTGTAGGACGGGTATCTACCACTCACTATATGGCGGTAATATCAATATTGGTCTTTATTTAGAAATTATATTCAGCAATAGCGCGGTCCTCTGCTGAGGTTCTCCTCCACTATTACTGGGCGTCACCGAGTTGTAATCAAGGTTACCTGGTTGGGGGCCCACTCAAAAGTTTCGCCCCCCTGAACCAAAACCCTAGCTACGCCTCTGCTCATTGATCTACTATGCTATAAATTCTCCACAAAATGTTAAAAAAATTAAAGTATATGTTACAGTGGGAGGAGGATTTGGGGGATGGAACAGTCAATTGATGAATGGTATCGTAGCTGTGACACCATATCAAGAGGTAGTCACCAGACTTCCCTTGTGGAGACCTCCTTAAAACTATTGCACAGAGTCTATTATGTACCGGAAAAAATTCACAGCATTTTTCCCAATATCTCGGGAGACTGTTTTAGGGGCTGTGGAATATCTGGTGACATGAGACATATTTGGTGGACTTGTACGGTGGTTTCTGGGCTTTGGGAGAAGGTGAAGCGTCTGATAGCACAGATGTATGGTGGACCGGTTGTTCTGAAACCTTCTACCCTTTTACTGGGAACCAGGCCTTCCCGGCTTCCAGAAAGCTTTCAGAAGCTAGTAAACTACTTATGTATGGCCACTAAAATCCACATTGCGGCAAAGTGGAAGTCGCCCTCACTGCCAATATCTATGGTGAAAGAGAAGATGAGCGACATTATGTTATTCTCATTTGTGGCCCCAGCGTTTCCTGTAGAATAAATCCCTTTCTCACACAGTCCTGTAGTAATGACTTTGTTCTCACGTTTTGTAGGAGGGTTCGTCTGACTCCATCTTATGTTATCAGTATAAGTGCGAGAGATGAGAAGACCGACGACCGCAGTTTTACCGTGTGTGTCCGGCGTCAGTTCTACAGTGTGAGAGATGCAGGGTCTGTGACCGAAGCTGGGGTTATACGGTGTATACTGTAAGAGAATGGTCAGCCATAATATACTGAGCGGCCATGTTGTCTCTAGCAGTCATCTTGTCAAAAGTTAGAGAAGATTCAACTTTTACAAAAGAACTAATAAAATGTACTTAATGGAGGATGGAAAATGAGATCATGTCTCTTACCAACTTCAGTAGATGTGCATAGAGGAAGATTGGATCAATAGGGCCACAGGTCACTAAATATATGGTCAGTATGCTTATACGTGATAGTGTGGTAGCAAAGAGTAAAGTAATTAGAATGTCAGGATGTAAGAATTTATGGACATAGATTGGAGACAATGATAACATTTTAGGACAGTAGCCATAGATACCAATGACTTATGGGTTTTAGTTTTGCTTGGAGAAAAGTTAATTCATATCTTCGTATTATGTCATTATATTCTCTGTTCTAAACCACGTTTCTGTAGATTACCATGAAAACGCCTTAGAATTATAATGTTAACGCCCTCTGCGGCAAAATGCAGCTTTCTTTGTTCTGATAAAGTATAAGAAGCCCCTGTTACTGTCGATCGGGGCCATTCCATCGCCATCATGCCGCTGTGCCTCACCATGGCCAGGGCACAGAGCCTTATCATCGCCAGACTTCCTAGCGAATCTCTGCCCGTCTGAATCCCTGTTTTTGCCCGCATATTCCAACTCCTCTGTTATTCTGTATCTGTTTTGCTGTGTATCTCCGAATAAACTTCAACCTCAGCTTGATAAGAGATCGTCTGTGGAACTTCTTCCCGACTCTTCCAGCTCTCAGTAGAACTTTTTCTTACAAGTGGCGATTGCCAGCCAGGAGGAGCGGCTCCGGAGAGCTGCCTCCAGAAGAACCACCGGAAGAAGCTGCAGATGAGGGCTTGGAGGTTGGAAGAATGAAGAGAAAAACATAAAAGAAACGCGTGTGGCCATACGTTAAACCGGTCAAAGGAAGCCAGCCTGAAGGAGAACCTCTCGTGATCGCTCTGAAACCGCCTGCCCGATTTTTTTATAAGAAAATTACAGAAGAAAAAAAGACTATAAAAATATATGAGAAGAAGCTATCTACAAGGACGTGAGAATTTGTTGTGCCGGGTAGCAAGAAGCTTTAAAAGGGCGTGGGGAGACGCTTGGCAAGCGTAACGAGTGAGGCTGGAATCACGGCTGCACCTCTTTTGATATCTGGTCGACCCCAAACAGCTGCAGCGAGGTCTTCCATCTGAGAGGTGTGAGTATCTAACTTTGTTTAAATTGCATTTGTTGATACTAGAACAGAGTAAAATTCGTCCTTGTAGACCACTGTAAATATGGAGTGGTTACGGAAGCAGGCAGAGAAATATGCTGGCACACCCCAGCTGGAGGG
This sequence comes from Dendrobates tinctorius, assembly GCF_039654945.1. Taxonomy (NCBI): domain Eukaryota; kingdom Metazoa; phylum Chordata; class Amphibia; order Anura; family Dendrobatidae; genus Dendrobates; species Dendrobates tinctorius. Next base: position 212,955 of record NW_027362209.1, read on the forward strand.
GGTTAATGTGGAAACCACGTGGTTAAATTGTATGCGTTGGTTTACCACAGAGAACAGGGAACTAGATAGAAAAAATTCGCTAGGGTAAGCTTATAGTCAAGTAGCGGCTTTGTGTAAGACAGTCATAACTTTTGATCAGGCTCTTGATAGGCAGCTTACACAACAATATGTTAACATGATCACCCGGGGAGGGGCAGCAAATAGGGAGAGATTAGAAAAGCTGAGTGAGATGCTGGAGCTAGCACAGAAGCACAGAGAGGAGGGGTGCGAGCAGCAGCAGCAGCTGAGAGCAGTTATGTCACAGATGGACACTGCAGCTTCGAGACACAGTGCTGATGTAAATACAGTTGTAGACTGGAGAAGAGAGTTAGGAGAATGAGTGAAGTAGTACATAACAAGATATAGTGTCCCAACAGCTCCAGCTTATGCAGACACAGTTGAGGAAAGATATATTGTCCCGACAGCTCCAGCACATGCAGACCCTAGGTTAGGTGTGATGCTGCTTCAACCCCGAGAGAAAAAAATCCTAGGCCAAATGTTCCTGGTCCATCTTAAATTTATTAAAAAAAATGTTGCCTAATTGGGAGGAAAGTAAAGGAGTGTTTTGTTAGGACGATGCAATCCGAGGTGAGGGGTGATGAGTCTAATGTTTTTGCGTACCATTCACCTCGGGGTGTATCTGCTGATTCGGGGAGGCCAGGGGTTCCAGGGGGGTACGGCCAGGTACCGAGAATGGGCAGGTTCCGTTCGGCAGAGCCCCCAAGGGATCCCATGAGGGGTCCTCCCTTGTGTTACTTTTGTGGACATCTGGGACATGTTAGACGTTTTTGTCCCAGCCTTGTGCCAGGGATTGTTCCCCGAGAACCCCGGGCACCATTTAACCCCAACAGACGCGGGAGTTCTCCAGACCACCTTTCGGAGTTAGACCTCCGTATCCAGCAGTGAATGACCCTAGGCAGTATCAGCAGTATAATGGTCTTCAAATGGTTAACCCAGTTTTACAGGTGCCTTCTGCTCCTGTTCCTTCCCCAACGGCTTTCACTCATCCGTGCCCGGAGGTCCATGTCATTCAGGGAGGGGTCGCTCCTCCTCGTCCCTACGCTCCCCTGATCAAGGAGCTACGGGAACATGAGGACTGGACCCTGACTAAGGATCTCTTTGGGGCGGAGATGGCAGCTGTTGGACGGAAGCCATGCCCAGATGGGGATGATGGATTTTTTGGGCTTCCCACCGCAGGTAACACTGATTAATGGAGTGCTCCCCCTGTTCCCCTTACCCTCCTTGCCCCCCTTTCCCTGGGCAGGGACGGTAGACCTTATGTCAGAGGGAGAATAGAGGGGCTGCCTTGGGAAGACATCCTCATCGATACAGGAGCCTCAGTTTTAATCATAGAATCGTAGAGTTGGAAGGGACCTCCTGGGCCATCTGGTCCAACCCCCTGCTCAAAGCAGGATTCGCTAAATCATCCCAGTCAGATGTCTGTCCAGCCTCTGTTTGAAGACTTCCATTGAAGAACTCACCACTTCTCGTGGCAGCTTGTTCCACTCATTGATCACTCTAACTGTCAAAAAGTTTTTTCTAATATCTAATCTGTGTCTCCTCCCATTCAGTTTCATCCCATTGCTTCTAGTCTTTCCTTGTGCAAATGAGAATAAAGTTGATCCTTCTACAATGTGACAGCCCTTTAGATATTTGTAGACAGCTATTAAGTCTCCTCTCAGTCTTCTCTTTTGCAAACTAAACATTCCCAAATCCTGCAACCTTTCCTCATAAGACAGGGTTTGCAGACCGGTCACCATTCTGGTCGCTCTTTTCTGAACTTGCTCCAGTTTGTTGATGTCTTTTTTAAAATGTGGTGCCCAAAACTGGACACAATATTCCAGATGAGGTCTGACCAAAGAGGAGTAGAGGGAAATAATGACTTCACGTGATCTAGACTGTATGCTTCTGTTAATACATCCTAGAATTGCACTTGCCTTTTTTGCTGCTGCATCACACTGTTGACTCATATTCAGTCTGTGATCTATTAGTATGCCCAAGTCTTTTTCACATGTGCTGTTGCTTAGCCCTATTCCTCCCATTCTGTATATGCTTTTTTCATTTTTATTGCCCAGATGTAGTACTTTGCATTTTTCCCTGTTAAAAACCATTCTGTTTGTTGCTGCCCACTTCTCCAGTTTATTTATATCTTTTTGAATCCTCTCTCTCTCTTCTCTAGTATTAGCTATCCCTCCTAGCTTTGTGTCATCAGCAAATTTAATCAGTTTACCCTCAATTCCTTCATCTAAATCGTTGATAAAGATGTTGAACAATACAGGGCCCAGGACAGAGCCCTGTGCTACCCCACTTGAGACATTCTTCCAACTGGATGTGCAGCCATTTACGACCACTCTTTGGGTCCGATCACTAAGCCAGTTATGAATCCACCTAACAGTTGCCTTGTCCATTCCATACTTAGACACTTTTTAAATAAGGATTGTATGAGATACTTTGTCAAATGCTTTGCTGAAGTCAAGATATACTATATGACTAGCTGACAAAAAGCTGACAATGAATTGAGGCTTGCAAGAGATGTCAAAAGCAATAATAAAGGATTTTGGGGATATGTCAAAAGTAAAAGAAAAGTCAAAGATGCTATAGGATTTTTACAGGATGAAAATGATGAAATGGTAAGACAGGATGTTGAGAAGGCTGAACTTTTAAATTCCTATTTTGCATCTGTTTTCTCTCAGAAAGGAAATGTAACACCAACTGTTATTCACTGTCCTATTAAGGGAATAGAAGAATCCAGGATATCTATAAACAGAAAGATAGTGAGGAAACACTTAGCTAACCTAAATGAATTCAAGTCTCCAGGTCCAGATGAATTACACCCCAGAGTACTGAAGGAGATAGCAGAAGAAATTTTTGAACCCCTCTCCATAATCTTTGAAAATTCTTGGAGAACAGGAGAAGTGCCAGAAGACTGGAGAAGAGCAAATGTTGTTCCTATCTTCAAAAAGGGGAAGAAGGTGAACCCAGGCAACTATAGGCCGGTGAGTCTGACTTCTATACCAGGAAAGATCTTTGAACAAATTATTAAACAACATGTATGTCAATACCTGGATAAGAATGAGGTGATTAAACAGAGTCAGCATGGGTTTGTAACTAATAAGTCATGTCAGACTAACTTAATTTCCTTCTATGACGGTATCACTGATTGGGTGGATCAAGGAAATGCTGTAGATATAGTATATCTTGACTTCAGCAAAGCATTTGACAAAGTCTCTCATACAATCCTTATTGAAAAAATGACTAAGTATGGAATGGACAAGGCAACTGTTAGGTGGATTCATAATTGGCTTAGTGATCGGACCCAAAGAGTGGTCGTAAATGGCTGCACATCCAGTTGGAAGAATGTCTCAAGTGGGGTACCACAGGGCTCTGTCCTGGGCCCTGTATTGTTCAACATCTTTATCAACGATTTAGATGAAGGAATTGAGGGTAAACTGATTAAATTTGCTGATGACACAAAGCTAGGAGGGATATCTAATACTAGAGAAGAGAGAGAGAGGATTCAAAAAGATTTAAATAAACTGGAGAAGTGGGCAGCAACTAACAGAATGGTTTTTAACAGGGAGAAATGCAAAGTACTACATCTGGGCAATAAAAATGAAAAAAGCATATATAGAATGGGAGGAATAGGGCTAAGTGACAGCACATGTGAAAAAGACTTGGGTATACTAATAGATCACAGACTGAATATGAGTCAACAGTGTGATGCAGCAGCAAAAAAGGCAAATGCAATTCTAGGATGTATTAACAGAAGCATACAGTCTAGATCACGTGAAGTCATTATTTCCCTCTACTCCTCTTTGGTCAGACCTCATCTGGAATATTGTGTCCAGTTTTGGGCACCACATTTTAAAAAAGACATCAACAAACTGGAGCAAGTTCAGAAAAGAGCGACCAGAATGGTGACCGGTCTGCAAACCCTGTCTTATGAGGAAAGGTTGCAGGATTTGGGAATGTTTAGTTTGCAAAAGAGAAGACTGAGAGGAGACTTAATAGCTGTCTACAAATATCTAAAGGGCTGTCACATTGTAGAAGGATCAACTTTATTCTCATTTGCACAAGGAAAGACTAGAAGCAATGGGATGAAACTGAATGGGAGGAGACACAGATTAGATATTAGAAAAAACTTTTTGACAGTTAGAGTGATCAATGAGTGGAACAGGCTGCCATGAGAAGTTGTGAGTTCTCCTTCAATGGAAGTCTTCAAACAGAGGCTGGACAGACATCTGACTGGGATGATTTAGCAAATCCTGCTTTGAGCAGGGGGTTGGACCAGATGGCCCAGGAGGTCCCTTCCAACTCTATGATTCTATGATTCTATGATTCTATATCTACAGCATTTCCTTGATCCACCCAATCAGTGATTCCATCATAGAAGGAAATTAAGTTAGTCTGACATGACTTATTAGTTACAAACCCATGCTGACTCTGTTTAATCACTTCATTCTTATCCAGGTATTGACATACATGTTGTTTAATAATTTGTTCAAAGATCTTTCCTGGTATAGAAGTCAGACTCACCGGCCTATAGTTGCCTGGGTCCACCTTCTTCCCCTTTTTGAAAATAGGAACAACATTTGCTCTTCTCCAGTCTTCTGGGACTTTTCCTGTTCTCCAAGAATTTTCAAAGATTATGGAGAGGGGTTCAGAAATTTCTTCTGCTATCTCCTTCAGTACTCTGGGGTGTAATTCATCTGGACCTGGTGACTTGAATTCATTTAGGTTAGCTAAGTGTTTCCTCACTATCTTTCTGTTTATAGATATCCTGGATTCTTCTATTCCCTTAATAGGACAGTGAAGAACAGTTGATGTTACATTTCCTTTCTGAGAGAAAACAGATGCAAAATAGGAATTTTAAAGTTCGGCCTTCTCAACATCCTGTCTTACCATTTCATCATTTTCATCCTGTAAAAATCCTATAGCATCTTTGACTTTTCTTTTACTTTTGACATATCCCCAAAATCCTTTATTATTGCTTTTGACATCTCTTGCAAGCCTCAATTCATTGTCAGCTTTAGATAATCTGATTTGTGCCCTGCAGGTTCTGCAGACAGCATTATATTCTTCTTTAGATATGCCTCCCTCTTTCCATTTTATAAACATGTTTTTCTTCCTTTTTAGCATGTGTTTAAGTTCTGTGTTCATCCATCCTGGCTTCCTTAAATGCTTCCTATTCTTCCCTCTTTTCGGAATTGTTAACAATTGTGCTTTGAGAATTTCATTTTTCAAGATTTCCCATCCTTCCTGGACATTTTTGTCTTTAAGGATATCCAGCCATTGGATCCCACCAATTCTCTTTCTGAATCCCTTAAAATCTGCCTTTCTGAAATCTAACCTTGACGTCTGAGTCTTCACAGGTCTTCCTCCTCTAGTTATCCAAAATTCTAAAATAGCATGGTCGCTACCTCCTAGGGTCCCAGCCACTTTTACCTCCTCAACCATTTCCTCCCTGTTTATAAGGATTAGATCCAAGGTAGCAGTTCCCCTTGTTTTCTCCCCTACCTTTTGGAAGATAAAGTTGTCAGCAAGAGAGGATAAGAATTTCCTTGACCTGTTAGTTTTGCCTGAGAGAGATTCCCAACAAATGTCTGGATAGTTGAAATCTCCCATGACAACTATGTCATATTTTTTGGAGAACTTGGCCATTTGATGCATAAAGAGTTCATCCATATCTTCAGCTTGCACAGGCGGCCTGTAGTAAATGCCTACAATGGTGTCCTTTCCATTGTTCTGTCCTTGTATTCTTACCCAAACAGTTTCCACAGAACTTCCAGTCTCTGAAGCTTCAATCTCTGTGCAGATATACGCGTTTCTAACATACAATGCGACACCTCCTCCTCGTTTATCAAGTCTGTTTCTTGAAAATAAGTTGTATCCTTCTAGTCTTGTATTCCAATCATGTGTATCATCCCACCAAGTTTCAGTGATTCCAATGACATCATATTTCTTTTCCTGTGTTAGTAGTTCCAATTCTCCTTGTTTGTTGCCCATGCTTTGTGCATTAGTATAGAAACATTTTAGTTTGTGATTGGTTTCTCTTTCTCCAATATTTTTATTATTTAGATTCTTTTGTCTTTGTTCTTCCTTTCCACTTCTAATAGCAGAGTTCTCAATAGTATTTGTCAGATGTATGGCTTTTTCTGGTCTTTTGCTTCCCTTCCCATGTTGTTCTAGTTTAAAGCTCTCCTTACAAGTGTAGCAAGGCGACTTCCAAATATATCTTTTCCAGTCTTCGTAAGGTGCACCCCATCTCTAGCAAGTAGTCCATCGTAAAGGTAATTCACTCCGTGATCCATAAATCCAAATCGTTCCTGACGGCACCATCGACGTAGCCAGTTAGTAACAAGACACAAACTGCAGTCACCCCCTGGACTGCCTGAGACTAACAATTTTGTTAGAATTTGGGGGCTCCTGTATTCAAGCAGTAAAAAGTCATCCAGTGAACCTGAGATTTCAGGACACAGGGGGATCGACGCAAAGGGGTCTTCGATGCACTTTTAGGGTAAACCCACAGTTACGGTATACTATTTTGGGAACTGATGTTTTGGGAGCAATGGGAATTGTTGATTTCTGTAATTGTTCCTGTGGAGGAGGAAGAGTAGAGTCATAAATTACCCAATGCTAGTTTCGGAATATGTGATAGTGAGAATGTTGAAAATGCTGACAATGATGCTTTAAAGAATGAATTGAAGCAGAGGTTCCCTGAATTGTGGATCTCAAAGAAAACTGATTGTGGGTTAATGCAAACTCAGGTTAAAATTGATGGTGAAAAACTGCCACCTTTCCAGCGTCAGTACCGTATTCCTGAGGATGCAATCCCTTACATAAGAGTAGCAGTCAGTGAATTGGAGAAACAAGGTGTTGTTGTAAAAGGTAATTCTCCATGTAATAGTCCTATTCTACCTTTAAAAAAGGAAGATGGCAGTTTTCGAATGGTAGTAGACCTGAGACTTGTAAATAAGTACACTCCCTCAGCTGCTCACCTTGTTGCATCTGTCCCTGAAGTTATGTCACAGCTGAGGAGTGATTGTAAAGTGTTTTCTTGTTTGGACATTGCAAATGGCTTTTTCTCAGTACCCCTAACACCTGAATCTGCCCTCCGCTTCGCATTCACTTTTGAGAATGTGCAATACTTGTTCACGCGGTTGCCCATGGGATTTCACAGTTCTCCTGTGTATTTCGATCAGGCATTGGCTCAGATGTTAGAACCCCTTGGCTACGGAGACAAAGTCTTACAGTATGTGGATGATTTATTGATTCAAACTGTCGATGAAGGTGAACACAGAGAAACCCTTGAAAATGTTTGTCAGGCTTTACAAGATGCAGGGCTCAAAATGAGTCTAGATAAAGTACAATTGATGAAATCAGAGGTTAAATTTCTGGGTGTGTCTGTCTCAGCAGAAGGAAAGAAACCCATGCATGACAGGGTTAAAGCTATTCAGGCTGTTCCCATACCAACCAATATCACTGAGCTCAGAAAATTTTTGGGTCTTATTAATTTTTCCAGAGAATTCATTGAAGATTTTGCTTATTTGGCTAAACCACTGTATGATTTATTGAAAAATGTTGATAATGACTTTGACCCTGTTAATGTGGAGGGAACCGCCTTACAGGCTTTTGAGGGATTGAAGCGCGCCCTTACGGCAGCTGCTGCATTGATTAACCCTGACCCTTCCCAGCCTTTTTACATTCAGACTCACACTGGTGATATTTCTATTTCTTCGGTGCTCCTACAAAAATGACCCAAAGAAAGCCCAGAAGTGTCTAGTGTCAGTTGTATGCCCTAGGTTATTACTCCAGGTTGCTTACCCCCGTGGAAAAAGGATTCACTCAGTGCATGAAGCACCTACTGGGCGTGCACTGGACTGTGAATCAAGTGAAGCATATAGTGGGATTTGCTCCTTTAATTTTACATACCCCGCATGTCACCTTAAAAACTTTGCTGAAGGGAAAAGCTTCAGGTATTAATTCACAGAGAATGGCCCAATGGATCATTGATTTTGAGACTAGAGACTTACAAGTCGAAGTGGGTGAGAAATATCACTTAGCCCAGATGATGCAATATGCAGGAAAAACTCACGATTGTCAAATTGAACAGGCTAATATCACTCCCTCTCCCTTCCGAGCAGACTTTCAAGAGGGAATCCCTTGTGCCTATATTGCCGGAGCTCGCTATTGGCATGAGGGGCATTACGTCACAGGCTTCGCTGTGTGGTTTCCAGCTAAGCCATTGCTGCTGCAGTATAAACTCCCAGGTCATTTCTCCGCTCAAAGAGCTGAGTTGGAAGCAGCTTTACAGGTCATTCTTGTGTGTACAGAACCAATGAATATCTTCAGTGATAGCGCATATGTCGTGTCATCACTCACTCTGTATCTTAATGTATGGGCCCTTAGGGGGATGGTTGATTCTCAGAATAAGCCCTTGCAGCATGCAGACATTCTAAAACGAATTGAGCATAGGGGCAAAGAATTCCCAAAATTATGGTCCTTCTGTAAAATCAAAGGACACCAGAGGTTGATTCCTGACCCCCACATCCTTGGCAATGCATATGTAGACCACGCAGCCAAGGAGGCTGCACTCACAGGCGATGACAAATATCCTCAAGAAATCATCGCTGCAGTCACAAAACAACCCTGTGAGCCCCCCCTTGTCTTTTCTCCTCTGCAAGATCTCATAAAGGCACAGGAGAAGGATGGAGACTCATCCCTGTTCAATTCCCTTGAGTCCCTGCCCATTGAAGGGGACAGGCTAGTGCCTTACATCCCAACAACAATGATTAAGTCTTTGCTCAAATTTCAAGCTGCAAAGGTGTTAAATGGTTCATATCAATCAGTGTAGACTTCTTAATTATTTTTACTGAGTTTTCTGGTAAGGACTGATACTCCACTTTTTTTCTATTTTTTCCAGGTCAGCTGAAGATTTTCATATTCGACTCCTGGGACCATGAAACTATTGGATGATCAGGAGAAGATGTTTCACACTATACAGTGGGACTCTGATAGTGTGAGAGGGGGAGATCAGGAAAATCCAGAAGACAAAGAATGAGAAGAAAAAGACCAAAAGACTTGACTATTGTGCAGACTATTGTGCAACTTATTTTTTTTCGGGACTATTTGAATTATTTTTTTATTATGTGATTGTGCTATTTTTAGGGACTTTTGCCTTACACACACGTGCATAAAGCGCTGAATTACCTCAATATTCTTATTTTCAATAATTCACCCATGAATATTACAGTACTGTATGTTGTACTCTGGATAGAGTACAAGAGGGGGACTTGTAAGAGAATGGTCAGCCATAATATACTGAGCGGCCATGTTGTCTCTAGCAGTCATCTTGTCAAAAGTTAGAGAAGATTCAACTTTTACAAAAGAGCTAATAAAATGTACTTAATGGAGGATGGAAAATGAGATCATGTCTCTTACCAACTTCAGTAGATGTGCATAGAGGAAGATTGGATCAATAGGGCCACAGGTCACTAAATATATGGT